>NW_016913170.1:5215-16246 GCF_001483705.2 Eufriesea mexicana | reverse complement strand
CACCCTAGCCTGCCAAGAACCCTATTCCTGGAGTCCACGGAGAAAAGCAGAGTGTGATAGCGCAGAGAAGAGCGCAGAAGTCCATAGAACATCAGTGTGTAGCACAAAAGTCGAAACTACCTTAACTTAACACAACGTAACCAAATATAACCAGCGTAATATAGCATAATCCAGCGTGCAACGACCACAATTGCTGGCCCCCGAGATACGAACATGGTAAAGCAGAGCAATGTAGAGCGCAGAAATCCAACGAGAAGCGGTGCATTGCACAAAAGTCGTCAGCTATCCTATCCCTACCTAACAAATCGTAACTTTAGCGAACGTAGCCAAACGAATACAATCGTGCCGCGACCACTATTGCTGGCTTCTCCAGAGAGAACCAGAATATGATAGAGCACAGTGCAGCACACTGGGGCATAGAATGGCAATGTACAGCACGAATGTCAAAGATATCCTAACCAAACCCGAACATACATAACCTAACCAAACGTAACCTAGCACAGCCTAACGAGGCGCTGGCGCTATTTCTGGTATTGCCAGAGGAAAGCAGGGAGTACTAGATCACAGTAGAGCGCAGAGATCCACCGTAGAGCAGTGCACAGCACAAGAGTCAGAGATAACCTATCCAAACATAACCAAACCTTACCTAACCAAACGTAGCATAACTCAAAGTAACATGCCGAGACCCCTATTGCTGGCCCACCCAGTGCCAAGAAGAACCTACTACAGCACAGTAAAGCGCAGAAATACAACGAATAGTAGTGTATACCACGAAAATCATAGCTATGCAGGCCTGACCCAGACTAACATAACCTAACCATCCGTAGCCTATCTCAACCTAGCGTGACTAGACCACAATTGCTGACCTCCCAGAGCCAAGGAGAGCATACTAGGGCACAGTAGATCGCAGAAATCCACCGCGTTGCTGCGTATAGCACAATGGTCAAGGATATGCTAACCTAACCTGACCTAGCTTAACCTATGAGCACGTAGCATAACCCAAAGTAATGTGCCGAGACCACTATTGCTGGCCTTCCCAGGATCGATCAGAGCAAAGTAGAGCCGGAAGCCCATCGGATAGCCGTTTATACCACGAAAGCTAAGCAACCAGGAGCTAATCCAACTTAACATAACCTAACCAAACGCTACCTAAATCCACCTAACCTGCCGAGTCCATGATTTCTGGCCTCCGCAGAGCCAAGCAGAATATATAGGAAAACAGCAGAGCGTAGAAATCTACCGCTTGCTGCGAATGGCACAAAAGTCAAAAATACCCTGACCAACCCTAAGAAAGTCTAACCTGACGGATCGTGAAACAACTGAACCTAACGTGCAGCGAGCACTACCGCTGGCGTCCCAAGAGTCATGCGGAATAAGATAGAGCACAGTAGAGCACAGAAGTCAGAAGAATATGTGTGTCGAGCACAAAACTCAGAGCTACCCTAACCAAACCCAACTTAACATAATCCAGCCGAATGAAATCTAACGAAACCTAACGTGCCGCGACTAGCATCGCTGGCCTCCACAGGTACAGGAGAACACATTAGAGGGGAGCAGATCGCAGAAATCCATAGAATCGCCGTGTATAGCAGAAAAGTCAAAGCTATCGGAGCCTAACCTAAGCTAACGTCACATAACGAAGCGTAACCTATTTCACACTCATGTGCCGAGCGCACAATTACTGGCTTCCCCAGATCCAAGCAGAGTCTATTAGAGCACAGTAGAGTGCAAATATCCACCGAATATTAGTGAAAAGCACAAAAGTCAATGGTATCGTTACCTAACCTGACCGAACCTATCCTAACCAAATGTAGCTTAACGCAACGTAGCACGCCGCTTCCACTATCGTTGGCCCTCCCAGAGCCAAGCTGAACATATTAGAGCACACCTGTGTCCAGAAAACCACCGAAAAGCGGAGTACAGCACAAAAGTCAAAGCTATCCTCTCCTAGCCAGTGTAACAGTTACAAAACCAAACGAACATAGCACAACCTAACGAGCATCGGCCACTATTGCTGGCATCCGCAGAGCTTAGCAGAATATACTAGAGCGCAGTAGAGCGAAGAAATCCACCGAATAGCAGTGTATACCACGAAAGTCAGGGCTATGCAGACCTAACCCAAACAAACTTACCCTAACCGAACGTAGCCTAAACCATACTAACGAGCCGAGATATTTATTGCTGGCATCCTCCGAGCCAAGCGGAGAATATTATAGCACAGCACAGCATAGGAGTCCACCGTATAGCAGTGTATAGCACAATAGTCGAAGCTATCCTTCCGTACCCAAGCCTAACCTAACCAGACCAAACGTAACCCAACCCAAACATTCGTACCACGACCACTGTCGCTGCCCCCGCCCCCCAGTGTTTTATTGCTGGCATCCTCCGAGCCAAGCGGAGAATATTATAGCACAGCACAGCATAGGAGTCCACGGTATAGCAGTGTATATCACAATAGTCGAAGCTATCCTCCCGTACCCAAGCCTAACCTAACCAGAACAAACGTAAACCAACCCAAACATTCGTACCACGACCACTGTCGCTGCCCCCGCCCCCCAGTGCCGAATAGATTATATAAGAGTACAGTAGAGCTCAGAAAGTCAACGAATAACGGTGTATAGCACAAAAGTCCAAGCTATCATCTCCTAACCTATTCAAACATAATATAATCAAACGTACCCTAACTTAACCAACCGTGCCGAGAAAACTATTGTTTGAAACCCCTGAGCCAAGCAGAATATACTAGGGCAGAGAAAATGGCAGGGAGCTGCAAATAGCAGCGTATAGCACAAAAGTCAAATATATCACAGCCTAACGCGTCCTAGCATAGCCTACCAAAGCGCAGGCTGCCAAAACTTACCGAGCCGAGACCACCATTTCTGGCGAACGTAACCAATCGAAACGTAACCTTACGTAACATAACCCACCCTAACGTGACGGGACCGCTATTGCTGGCCTCCTCAGAGCCAAGCGGAACATATTAGAGGAGACTAGAGAGCAGAAATCCATGGTATCGCAGTGCATAGCAGAAAACTCGAAGCCATCCTCACCTAACCGTAGCTAACATAACCTAACCAAACGTAGCCTATCTCATCCTAACTTGGCGAGACCACTATTACTGGCCACCCAAGAGCCAAGCAGAATACGGTAGAGGACAGTACCGCGCAGAAGTCCACAGAAAAACAGTGTACACCAGGAAGGTCAAAGCTATCCTAACCTAACACGAACAGACGTAGCCTGACCAGACGTAGCCTAACTGAACCTAACGCAACAAGAACGCTATTACCGGCCACCCCATATGCGAGCACATTTCGGTAGAGCAATGCTGAGCGAGGAAATCAACCGAAGAGAAGTTTGTAGCACAAAAGTCATGGAAAACCTAAACAAACCTAACCTAACGTGCGCTAGCCACACGTAGCATAACATACCATGACGTGCCGCGGACCCTATTGCTGGAGAAGAGCACAGTAGAGTGCAGAAGTCCATAGGATAGCTTTGCTCAACACAAAGGTTGTAGCCATCCTAACTTAATCCAAAGGAACCAAATACGACCAAATGAAATATATCTCAAACGAACGTGCCGCGACCAGTATTGCTGTCCTCAAAGGAACCAAGCAGAGCGTATTAGTGGAGAGTATATTGCAAAAATCCATATACACGCAGTGTATAGCAGAAAAGTATAAACAATCCAACCCTAACCAAATCTAACACAACGCTGTCAAAGGTAACATATCTCAAACTAATGTGCCACGGCAGCTATTAGTGGCGTCCCCAGTGTCAAGCAGAACATACTAGAGCACAGTAGAGCGCAGAAGTCGACTGCAGTACAGTGTACAGGACGAAAGTCAGAGCTAGCCTGAGCTAACCCGAACACACATAACATAAGGAGAAATAACCTAGCTCTGCCTAACGTACCGAAACCAGAATTGCCGGCCTCCCCAGAGCCAAGCAGTTCATATTAGAGCACCGTAGAGCCCATAGGTTCACCGAATAGCTGTGTACAGCAGAAAAGTCAATTATATCATGCCCTATCCTAACCAAACGTAACATAACAGAACGTGACCTAACTCAATCTAGCATGCTTAGGCAGCTATTGCTGACCTGTACAGAGCCAAGCAGAATATACTACGGCACAGCAGAGAGCACAAGTCAGCCGCAATGCTGTGTACGGCACAAAAGTCAATGATACCCTAACCTAATCTGACCTAACCTAACATAACGTATCGCAGCCTATCTGAACGTAGCGTGCCGATACCACTATTGCTGGCCCTGTCAGACCCAAGCAGAGCATATTGGAGCACAGTAGGATACAAAATCCCGCCAAATAGCGGTGTACAGCGCAAGAGCCTCAGGTAGCCCCTCTTAATCATACCAATCTTGACGGAACCAAACGTAGCGTAACTCAAACTTTTGCGGCGCGTACAATATTGCTGGCCTCCGCAGAGTCAAGCGGAGCATATTAGAGGAGAGTTGAGAGCAGAAACCCGTAGAATCGCAGTGTGTAGCAGAAGAGTCGAAGATAAGCAGACCTAACCCTAGCCAACATAACCTAACCAAATGTAGGCCATTTCAACCCGAAATGGAGAGGCAACAATTACTGGCCTCCCCAGATCCAATCAGAACAAACTACAGCACAGTAGAGCGCAGAAATCACCCGAATTTCAGTGTACAGCACGGAAGTCAAACATACCCCACCCTAACCCATACAAACCTTGCATAACCAAACGTAACCTAAGTCTACCCATCGCGCCGCGGCCACTGTTTCTGGCCTCGCCAGAAGAAAGCAGAGTATAGTGGAGCGATACAGAGCGCAGAAATCAACCATTAGCAGTGTAAAGATCAAAAGACGAAGGTAATCTGTTCTAACCTATCCCAGCGTTATAAAGTCAAGCGTATCGTAACTTGACCGAACGTGCCGAGAACAATATTGCTAGAATCCCCAGAGCCGAGCAGAATATACTAGAGCAGAGTAGAGCGCAGAAAGCCACTAAATAGTAGCGTGTAGCAGAAGATTCTAGTATGTCCTAACCAAACCTGACGTAACCTAACACAACCGAACGTAGACTGTATAAGCCTAACGAGCCGAGACCACTATTTCTGGCCGCCACAGGGCCAAGCGGAACATACCGGAGCACAGCAGGGCGTAGAAATCCAAGGAATTGCAGTGCTTAACAACAAGGTCAGAGCTATGCAAATCTAACCCCAATCTAACGTAAGAAAACCAATCGTAGCCAAACTCAACCTAACGTGCCGAGACCGATATTTCTGGCCTCATCACGGCAACGC
This sequence comes from Eufriesea mexicana, assembly GCF_001483705.2. NCBI lineage: Eukaryota > Metazoa > Arthropoda > Insecta > Hymenoptera > Apidae > Eufriesea > Eufriesea mexicana. The sequence goes on along the minus strand of NW_016913170.1, from coordinate 10,960 downwards.
AGAGCATACTATGGCACAGTAGAGCGCAGAAATCCACCGGATAGCAGCGTATAGCACAAAAGTCAAAGCCACCCTAACCTAACCCAAGCCAACATAACCTAACCAAACGTAATCTAACACAACCTACCGTGGCGCGACCTGTGTTGCTGACATCCACCGAGGCAGGCAGAGCGTATTAGAAGAGAGCGGAGCGCAGAAATCTATAGAATCGCAGAGTATGGCAGAAAATTCGAAACTACCCAGACCTAACCTCAGCTATCATAACATAGCCAAACGTATAATATCCAATACTAATTTGCCGAGACCACTTTTGCTGGCGTCCCCGTTGTGACGCAAAACGTACCAGAGCACCGTTAAGAGCAGAACTACCTCAGCTATCATAACATAGCCAAACGTATAATATCCAATACTAATTTGCCGAGACCACTATTGCTGGCGTCCCCGTTGCGACGCAAAACATACCAGAGTTTAACCGAACGAAACGTAACATAAATCAACCTCTCCTAACACAACCACTATTGCTGGCCTCCCCAGAGACGCGCAGTGTATAGTAGACCAACATAGAGCGCAGAAATCCACCGAATAGCAGTGTATAGCTTAAAAGTCAAACCCACCATGACGAAACACATCACAATCTAGTCTCACCAAACGAAACATAACTCAAACTTTCGTGTCGCAACCACTTTTGCTGGCCACCCCAGGGTCGTGCAGAGTGCAGTAGGGCACAGTAGAGCGCAGAAATCCACCGAATAGCAGTGTATAGCGCAAAAGCCGAAGTAATTCTATCCTAACCTAACCAAACGTAACATAACCAAACACAGCATAATCCAACCTGGCGTGCCTAGGCCACTATTTCTGGCCTCGGCAGTTCGAAGCCGAACATACAGGAGCAGCGTAGGGCTCAGAAATCCACCTAATAATTCACCTTGCCAAGAAAGACGAAGCTATGCGAATCTAACCCAGGCACATATAACCTGACCAATCGTAACATAACACTGCCTAACGTGGCGAGACCACGATTGCTGGCCTCCCCAGAGCGAAGCAGAGCAGATTAGAGCACGGCGGAACGCAGAAATCCACCGAATAGTAGTGTATGGCACAAAAGTCGGGGCTATCCTCCCATAACCTAACCTAACCTAACAATTCGTACCACGACCACTACAGCTGGCTTGGCCAGAGTCGAGCACAGTATAGCAGAGCAATGTAGAGCGCTGGAATCCTCCGAATAGCAGTGTACATGTCAAAGGTTGAAGTTACCCGGTCGTAACATAACCAAACGTAGCATATCCTGGCGCAGCATATTACAGCCTAACGTGCCTAGAGAACTATTGCTGGCCGCACCAGCTCCAAGCGGAACCTACCGGAACATAAACGAGTGCACGTATCCAACGAATAGCAGTGTATACACGAAAGACATAGATATGCAGACCTAACCCTCACTAACGTAACCTATCCAATGGTAGTATAGCTTAACCTAACGTGCCGAGACCACTATTGCTGGCCGCCCCAGAGCCAATCACAGCATATTAGAGCGCAGTAGAGCACAGAAATCCACTGAATGGCCGTGTACAGCGGAAAAGTCGAAACTATCCAAACCTAACCAAAGCAAACATAACAGAGCCAAACGTATACTCTCTCAACCTAATGAGCCGAGACAGCTATTACTCGCATCCTCAGGGCCAAGCAGAACACACTAGAGCTCACTGCACCTCATAAATCCACCTCATAGCTGTGTGCACAACAGAGGTCAAAGATACCCTGAACTGACCCAAACAAACCGATCAAAACCATACCTGACCTAACTCAACCTAACGCGACGCGGCCACTATTTCAGGCTCCGTCAGAGCAAAGCAGAACGTATTAAATAGCAGTAGTGAGCAGAAATCCATCGAAAAGCAGCTTACAGAGCTGAAGCCAAAGTAATCCTAGTCTAACCTATGCAAACGTGACATAGCCGAACGTAACACAACTCAACCTATCCGCCCAACACCACCATTGCAGACCTCCCCAGTGTCAAGCAGAGCATGTTAGAGCATTGTGTAGCGCAGTAATCCGCCGAACAGCAGTATACAGCGCAAAAGTCAAAGCTATACTCTCCTACCATAACCAAACCCAACATGTTCAACCGTAGCCTAAACCAAATAACGTGCTGGGACCATATTTTCTGGCCTCCCAGGATAAGAGCGGAGCGTAGTAGAGCAATGTTGAACGTAGGAATACGACGAATGGCAGTGTATAGCACAAAGGCCACAGCTATCCTTTCCTAGCCTGACCTAACGTAATATAATCAAGCGCAACCTAAGGCAACCTAAGGAACCGGGACTGCTATTGCTGGCCTTCGCAGAGTCGAGCAGGCCATAGTAGAGCGAAGAAATCTATCGCATAGCCGTACATACCACAGCACCCAGAGCTATTCAAAGCTAACCCAAGCAAACATAGCTTATCCAAACGCCGCATAACTCAACTTAACGTGCTGAGGCCAATATTGGTGGTCACCGCAGTTCCAAGCGGAGCATATTGGAGCACAGCAGAGTGCTGATGTCCACCGAATGGTAGTGCATGGCGCAAAAGTCAAAGGTATCCTAGCCTAACGTAAGCAAGCATAACATAGCCAAAAGAAACCAAACACAACCTAACGCGCCTAGACAACTATTGCTGACTTCCACGGAGCCAACGAGGACATACTAAAGCACAGTAGAGGGCAGTCAACCGCCGCCTTGCAGTGCAATGAACAAAAGTCAAATATGTCCTAACCTGAGCAGACCCAACCTAACCTATACAAACGTGGACTAACTAAACCCAACCAGACGAGACCATTATTTACGGCCTCCACAGTGTCAATCAGAGCCTACTGCAGCTCAGCAGGGCGCAGAAATCCAACGAATAGCAGTGTATGCCACGAAACACGTAGCAATGCAAACCTAACCCAAGCTAACATAACTTAACCAATCGTAGCCTAACTCAAACTAGCATGCCCAGACCAGTATTGCTGACCTCACAGGGCCAAGCAGAGCATACTAGATCACAGTAGATCGCAGAAATCCACCGCGTTGCTGAGTATAGCACAATGGTAATGGATATCCCAACCTAACCAGACGGAGCCTAACCTAACCGAACGTAGAATATCTCAGCGTAATGTGCCGAGACCACTATTGCTGCAATTCCCGGAGCCAAGCTGAACATATTAGAGCGCACTGGTGAGCAAAAATCTAACGAATAGCAGTGTACAGCGCAAGAGTCAAAGTAGCATATCCTAACGCAGCCAAACATTACATAACCAAACGTAGCATAATTCAAAGGAACGTGCCGCGAACTCTGCAGCTGTCGTCCCCAGAGACATGCAGAATACAGTAAAGTACAGTAGACCATAGGTATCACCGGATAACAGTGTGTAGCTCGTAAGTCATAGCTACCCTAATCAAACATAACCTAACCTGACCAAACCAAACGTAACCTAACACATACTAACGTGTCACGACCCCTAATGCTCGCCTACCCAGAGTCGAGCAGAGTGAAGGAGAGCAACGTAGAGCGCAGGAATACACCGAAAGGCAGTGTACAGCACAGAAGCCAATGTAACCCAGACTAAGCCTTCCTACGGTAAGCTAACGAGAGGAAACCTATCTCAAACTAACTTGCCGGGGCCGCTACTACTGGCCGACGTAGAGCCAAGCAGAGCATACTAGAGCACACTAGAGCGCAGGAAAACTCCGAATAGCAGTGTATAGCACAAAAGTCGAGGTAGCCTAACCAAACCTAGCCAAATGTAACATATGCAAACGGAACATAACTGAACCAAACACGACAAGGCACCTAGCGCTGGCCTTCACAGAGGCTGCAAGAATGTACTGGAGCACAATAGAGCTCAGAGATCCACCGCATTGCAGTCTTTATCGAAAAGGTCAAATATACCCGAAACACACCCGACCTAGCCTAACCTAACCAATCGTAGCCCTACCTTACCCAACGTGCCAGGACCACCATTCTTGTCACCCCAGAGCCAAGCAGAACATACTAGGACGCACCAGAGCGCAGAAATCCCTAAAAAAGGTCGAAATTACCCTATTCTAATTTATACAACCTTAACATAATCAAACGTAACAAAACTACACCTAGCGCACAGCGACCACTATTACTGACCCCTCCAGAGTTGAACACAATGAACTAGAGGAGAGTAGAGCGCAGAAATCCATGGAGCCGCAGCGTAGAGCACAAAAGGCCTTGACATCCAAACCGAACCCAAGTTAACGTAACCTAACCAAACGAAGCATAACTCTACATCACGTGCCGCGACAATTGCTGCTGGCCTCTCCAGAGACAAGCAGAATGTAGTAGCGCACAGTAGATCAGAAAAATTACCCGAAATACTTTATATAGCACGAAAATCATAGGTAACCTAACCAATCGTAACCTAGCCTAATTTATCCCAACGTAACCTAGTTCAACCTAACTTGCCGGGGCCACTATTACTGACCTAGCCAGAGCCAAGCAGAACATACTAGAGCACAGCCAGGCGCAGAAACCCAACGCTTTGCAGTGTATAGCAGAAAAGCCTAACAAACCCTGACCTAACTTGCCCTAACCTAAACTACCTAAACGTAGTGTAACTCAACGTGAAGTAACGGGACCAATATTGCTGGATTCTCCAGAGCAAATCAGAGTATATTGGATCACAACATAGCGCAGAAGTCCGCCGAATATCAGTATACAGAACAAAAGTCAAAGTTACAGTATCCTACCATATCTAATCTTACCATAACCAAACGTAACATAACTCGACCTATCGCGCCGTGCCCAATATTGCTGGCCTCTCCAGAGTCGAGCAGAACATAGCAGAGGATAGTAGAGCACAGAAATCCATTGAATCGTAGTGTACAGCATAAAAGTCATATCTATCCTACCGAACACAGGCTAACATAACCTAACCAAACGATGCATTCCTCAAAGTAACGTTCCGCGACCACTATTGCAGCGTCACCAGTGTCAAACAGGAAATATCAGAGGACAGTAAAGCGACGAGATACATAGGTACGCAGTGTACAGATCAATAGTCATAGCTGTCCGAACCTAACCCACGTCAACATCGCTTAACCAACCGTAGCCTAACACAACATAAGTGCCAAGACCAATATTGCTGGCAATCTCAGGGCGAAGCAGAATATAGTAGAGTAGAGTAGAGCGCAGAAGTCCTCCGATTAGAGGTGTATAGCACGAAAGTCAGAGATAACCTGACCGAGCTTAACCAAACCTAACCTTACCAAACATAACATAACTCGACCTATCGTTCCGACACAACCATTGCTTTTCTCCCAAGGTCCAAGCAGAAAATATTGTAGCACAATAGAGTGCAAGAATCCGCGGAATGGCAATGCATGACACATAAGTCCAACATATTCGATCCTGACCTGACCTAACGTGACATAAGCAAACGTAGCATAGCTCAACCTAACGTGCCAAGACCACTATTGCTGGCGTCCCCAAGGCCAAGCAGAATATACCAGAGCAGAGTAGAGCGCAGGGATCCAATGCATTTCAGTGTATAGTGTAAAAGTCGAAGATTTCATAACCTATGCAGACTTAACCTAACCTAACCAAACGTTGTCTAACCCAACATTTCGTGCCGCGACCGCTGCTGATGGTCTTCGTAGGCCCAAGCAGAGCATATTAGATCACGTTAGAGCGCAGAAATCCGCCGAATTGCAGTGTATAGCACAAAGGTCATACCAGCCAATCCTGACACAGCCC
>NW_016913170.1:0-4050 GCF_001483705.2 Eufriesea mexicana | reverse complement strand
TATCGCGCCGCGACCGCTATTGCTCGCCTCCCCAGAGTCGGGCAGACCATTGTAGAGCAATGTAGAGCGCAGAAATCCGCCGAAGAGCTGTGTATAGCACAAAAGCCGAAGAAACACATTCCGAACCTGCCTAATCTATCCGAACGGAACGTAACATAGCACTACCTTACGTCCCGATGCCGCTGTTGCTGTCCTCCCAAGAGACAAGCTGAAAATATTAGAAAACAGTAGATTGCAGATATCCGCGGAGAGCAGTGCATGTCACAAAAGCCTAAACTGTACAGTTACAACCTCACCAAATGCAACATTTCCAAGCATTGCGTAGCTCACCCTATCGTTCCGATGCCACTACTGATGGTCACCACTGGTCAAAGCAGAATATACTACAGAAGAGCAGAGCGCAGGTATCCACCGCATGGTAGTGAGCAGCACAAAAGTCGAAGATATCCTAACCCAACCTGACCCAACCTAACAGAACCAAACGTGGCATATCTCAACACAACGTGCAGTGCCCACTACTGCTGGAGTCCCCAGAGCCAAGCAGAGTATGGTACAGCACAGTAGGTCAGATAAATCACCCGAAAAGAAGAGTATTTCACGAAAGCCAAAGCTATCCTAACCGAACTTCGCCTAGCAATGTAGAGCACAGAATGCCACGGAATAGCAGTGCAAATCACAAAATTCAAAGCAGCCCATCCTAACCAAGCCAAAAGTATCATGCCCGAACAACCCAACTCTACCTGACATGACTGCACCACAATTGCTGGCCTCCGCGAAGTCAAGCAGAGTGTACTAGATGGCAGTAGTTCGCAGAAGTCCACAGCATTGCAGTGCATAGCACAAACGCCGATGACATCCTGACCTAGCCTGGCCTAACCTAACATAACCAAACATAGCAGATCTCAACATAACGTCCCACGACAACTGCTTCAGGCGCCCGCAGATAGAAGCAGAATACAGTTTGACAGATTAAATCACAGAAATAGACCGAGTAACAGTGTATAGCACGAAAGACGGAGCTACCCTAACCGAACTTAACCTAACCTATCCTAACCAAGTGAAGCATAACCCAACCTAACGTGCCACTAGCACTATTGTTCGAATGGCCAGAGTCGAGCAGAGTATTGTAGAGCAATCTATAGCGCAGAGATCCACCACAATGTAGTGAGTAGCACCAAAGCCGTGAATATCCAAGCACAACCTGACCCAACTTGACCTAACCAAAGGCTGCATATCTCAACATAACTTGGCGCGACCATTGCTCCTGGCCTCCCCATAGCCGAGTAGAATGTAGTAGAGCACAGCATGTCACAGGTATCCTCCTAGCAGCAGTGTACTGCACGAAAGTCTGAGCCATCCTAACCAAACTGAACACAACCTATCCTATACATACGAAACCTAACTCAACCTAACGTACCTCTACCACTATTGCTCGCCTCCCCAGAGGCGAGCAGGGTATAGTAGAGAAATGTTGAGGGCATTGATCCACCGAATAGCAGTGCATTCCACAAAAGAAAAAGAAATCCTGACCAGACATTCCTAACGTGACCTAACGAAACGTAGCATAGCACAGCCTAACGCGCCGAGACAAGATTGTTGCCCTACCAAGAGCCAAGCAGTAAATATTAGAGCACAGCAGAGCGCAAAATTCCGCGGATAGCAGTGTATAGCGCAAAGGTTTAGAATATCGCATCCTAACCTCACCAAACGTAACTAACACAGACGTAACCTAACCCAAACAAACATGACGACATCACTTCTTCTGGCAACCAAAGAGACAAGCAGAACATACTAGAGCACAGTAGAGTGCAGAAATCTAGCGTATTTCAGTGAATGGCAGAAAAGCCGGTGATACCCTAGCGAAACCTGACGAAACCTACCTTGACCGTACGTAACCTAACTCATCCCAATGTGCCGCGACCGCTATTGCTCGAATCCCTGAGCCGAGCAGAGTATAATAGAGCAATGTAAAGCGCAAATATCCACCAAATAGCATGGTATAGCACAGAAGTCAATGAAATCCTTTCCGAACCTTCTTATCCGAACCAAACGAAACGTAACGTAAATCAACCTAACGTGCCGAGACCACAATTGCTGGCCACCACAGAGACAGGCAGAGCATATTACAGCATATTACAGCGCATAAATCAACCGAATAGCAGTGTATAGCACAAAGCAAGGGTATCCTAACCTAACCTGACCTAACCTATCCTAACTAAACGTAACATGACTCAACCTGACGTGCCGAGGCACCTCTATTACTGGCCTGCCTGGATCGAAGCGAAAAATATTAGAAATCCGTACAGCGCATAAATCCGCCTATAGCAGTGAATAGCACAAAAGTCTAAACTATAATATCCTAACCTCACAAAGCGGTGCGCTACCGAACGTATTCTATCTCAACCGAAAATGCCGAGGCCACTATTGCTAGCCTCTGCAGAGCCATACAGATTACACTATAGCACCGCAGATCCAAAATTCCCCCTCATTGCAGTCTATAGCAGAAGAGTCATATAACATGCCATACCTGACCTAACCTAACTTATCCAATCATAGGCCAACTAAATGTAACGGGCGGAGACCACTGCTTTTCCGCTCCCGAGTACAGAGCGAAATTTACCAGAGCACGCTAGGGCGCAGAAGTCCACCGAATAGCAGTGTGCAGCACAAAAGTCCAAGCTATCCTATCCTGGTTTGTCCAATCTTGACAAAAACCAAGCGTAACATAATTCGATCTAGCGTAACGCGACCACTATTTCTGGCCTGCCCATAGTCGAGCAGAGCTTAGTAGAGGAAAGGAGAGAGCAGAAATATGTAGAATCGCAGGGTACGTCGCAAAAGTCGTATCAATCCAAACCTAACCCTAGCTAGTATAGCCTAACCGAACATAGCCAGCCTCAGCATACGGTGCACCGTCCACTATTGGTGGCCTCCACAGGGCCAAGGAGAACACAGTAGAGCACAACTGAACGCAGCGTTCCACCGAACATCAGTATATAGCACTGAAGTCAAAGCTATCCCTACCAAAATTAACCTAACCTAAACTAACCAAACATAGCATAGCTCAACATAACGTGACGCGACAACTGCTTCTGGTCTCCACGGTGCAAAGCAGAATATACTAGGGCATATCAGAGCGCAGTAATCCACGTCAAAGCAGTGAATAGCACATAAGCCGAAGATATCGTAACGTAACCACGCCTAATCTAACCTAACGGAGCGTAACATAACACTACCTAACGTGCCGCGACCGCTGCTTCTGCCCCCCCTCCCCTAAAGCTTCAACATAACGTGCCGAGGCCAATATTGCTGGCCTCTCCAAAGCCGAGAAGAACATGTTAGAGTGCAGTAGAAAGCAGATCTCCCCCGAATACCAGTGTATAGCGCAAAAGTCTATACTATCGTATCCTATTCTTGCCAAACGTTTCATGAACATACTTAACCTTATACAACCTAAAGCGCCGAAACAACTATTACTGGCCTACCAAGAGCCAACAAGAATATACTAAAGCACAATAGATCGCAGATATCTGCCAAATTGCAGTGTATAGCACAAAAGTCAAAGCTATCCGTTCCAAACGTACCCAAAAGTAACACATACAAACGTAACACAACTAAACCTAGAATGACGAGACCACTATTGCGGGCCTCCACAGAGACAAGCGAAATCAACTATAGCGCAGTAGGGCACAGGAATCCACCGCACTGCAGTGCGTAGCGTAAAAGCCGTGGATACCCTAGCCCACCCTGACGTTGCCTAACCTAACCGAACGCAGCATAACACACAGCAACGTGCCACGACCACTACTGCCCGCCTCCCCAGATTCGGAAGGAGTATAGTAGAGCAATGTAGAGCGCGGAGGACCTCCGTATAGCAGTCCACGGCCCAAAAATGGAAAAAACGCTTACCAAACTCTCCTAACCTAACCCAACGAAACGGAACCGAACCCAAACTAACGTGTCGAGACAACTATTAAGGGCCGCCCCAAGGCTAAGCAGAACATGTTAGAGTACAGCAGATAGATGAAATCCACCGAATTGCAGCGCATG
>NW_016913169.1:0-1498 GCF_001483705.2 Eufriesea mexicana | reverse complement strand
CGTGACATTACCAAACATAGCCTAACAAGGCCTATCGTGACATTACCACTATTGCAGGCCTCCCCAGAGCCACGCACAATATACCGGAGCACAGTAGAGCGCAGAGAGCCACCAAATGGCTGTGTATTGCACAAAGGTCAATGATATTGTAACCTGATCTGACCGAACCTAACATAATCTAACGTAGAGTAACTAAGCGTAACGAGCAGAGACCTCTAATGCTGGCCTCCCCAGAGCCATTATAGCAGAACATATTATAGCACAGTAAGACGCAGAAATCCACCGCATACCCGTGTATAACAATAAAGTCAAAGCCATCCTAAGCAAACGTAACCTAACCTAACCTAACCAAACGGAACATAATTCAACTTCTCGTGCCACGACCGCTATGGCTGGTCTCTTTGACTGGTCTCTGCAGAGTCGAGCAGTGAATAGTAGAGCACAGTAGAGCTAAGAACTCCAACGAATAACAGAGTATAACGCGAAAGGCAAAAGTGTCATTGTCTAGCCCACACTAGCGTAAAATAGCCAAACGTAGCATAACTCAACGTAACGTGCCGAGACCAACATTACTGGCCTCCTCTGAGTCGGGCAGAGTGTAGTAGAGATATGTAGATCATACACGTCCACAGAATAGCAGCGCATAGCTCACAAGACAACCCTAAGCTAACCTAACCAATCCAAATTTAATATAAGTGAACGTAACGTAACCTAACCAAACGTACCCAGACCACTATTTCTGGTCTCTCCAGAGTCGGGCAGAGTATAGTAGAGCAATGAAGAGCGCAGAAGCAACCAAATAGCTGTTTGTAGCACAAAAGTCAATGCAATCCTATCCGAATTTATCCAAGCGTAACATAAGCCGACGTAGCGTAACCCAACCTGACGCGCAACGAAAATTACTGCTGGCCGCGCGAGAGCTAAGCAGAGTATGGCAGAGCAGTGTGAAACGCAGCAATCGCCTGAATAGTAGTTTATAGCATATCGTATGGGGTACCCTAGCCCAATCTGACCTAACCTAACCTAATCAAACGTAACCAATCCCAACCTAACGTGCCTAGCTGGCAATCGCTGGCCTCGCCACCGCCAAGCGGGGCACATTACAGGTGGGTGGACCGCAAAGTTCCATAGAGCGGAAGTGTAATGCACGAAGTTCAAAGATATCCTCATCCAAACCAAACAATCCGAACGTCACCGAGCATAACCTAACACAGCCTAGCACGCCGCGGCCACTATTTCGAGCATTCCTAGTTAAAAGCAGGGAACATTAGATAACAGTAAATCGCGGGAATCCACTGAGTAGCAGTGTACGGAAAAAAGTCGAAGCTACCATATCCTACCATAGCCAAACTTAACATAGACATACGTAATCTATCTCAAACTAACGTGCCGCGATCGCTATTGCGGGCCACCCCAGTGTAAAGCAGAAAATAGGAGAACACAGTAGAACGCAGGAATCCACCGAAAAGCAGTGTACACCTCGTAAGTCAAAGCTATC
>NW_016913168.1:0-1547 GCF_001483705.2 Eufriesea mexicana | reverse complement strand
GGATGGCTTAGACATTAGCGCCCTACACTCCTGTTCTGTGGATTTCTACGCTCTACTGTGATCCAGTACCTTCTGCATGGCTATGGTGAGGCCAGCATTGCATGGCTATGGTGAGGCCAGCAGTATTGGTAACGGCACGTTAGTCCAAAATATGTTGCGTTTGGTTACGTTAAGGTTGGATATGCTAGGATAGCAAAGCTTAGGCTTCTGTGCTGCACTCTGCTACTCGGCGGATTTCTGCGCTGTACATTGCAATACTGCACTCTGATCGACTCTCGGAATGCCAGCCATACTGCTCGCAGCACATTACGTTGAGTTTTTCTACGATAGGTTTGGTTACTCTAGTTTGGGTTAGCTTTGGATATCTTTGACTCTTCCGCTGTTCACTGCAATCCTATGGATTTTTGCGCCCTACTCTCCCCTAACATGTTCTGCTTGGCTCTGTGGAGGCCGGCAATGGCTGTGGCGGCACGATGGGTTGAGCTTGGTAACGTTTGCATGTTTTACGATTGGTTAGGCTAGGATTGGATACCATTGTCCTTTGTGCTACACACTGTTTTCGATGGACTTCTCCGCTCCTCTGTGCTCTAATATGATATCGTTTGCACTGCGGAGGCCGGAAATGGTGACCGCGGCGTGTTCGTATGAGTTATGTTACGTTTGGCTAGGTTATGTTCTTTGGGTCAGGTTTGGGTAGCCTTGACTTTCTGCTATAACCTGCGTTTCTATGGATCAAGGCGATCTCGCCACCTCTAATGCGACTGCCTGGCGATGAGGAGGACAGCAATAGTGGGCTCGGCCCGTCGGGTTTAGTTAGCCTACGTTTGGATACGATCGGTTAGGACTGGTTAGGTTACGATTTCTTTGACTCTTGTGCTATACACTGCTATCTGCTGCCTCTCTCCTCCATACTGTGCTCCAGTATATTCTACTTGACTCTGGGTTGGCCAGCAGCAGGGGTCTCTGCACGTTAGTTCAAAATATGCTACGTTTGTTTATATTACATTTCGACAGGTTAGGACAGGATAAAGTTCCCTTTTGTTCAATAGGATGCTATTCGGTGGTTTTCTACACTCTACCTTACGCTACTACAATCTGCTCCTCTATGGAGTGGCCAGTAATAGTGGTCTTGGCGCGATACGTTGGGTTACGCTACGTTTGGTTAGGCTACGTTTGCTTCTGTTATGTTATGGCAGATTCGGCTTTCGTGGTAAACACTGTTATTGGGTGGATATCCGCGCTCTACTGTGCTCTACAATGCACTGCACGAACCAGGGAATGCCAGCAATAGTGGCCGCCGGACGTTAGGCTCAGTCAGTCTACGTTTGGTTAGATTAAGGCTGGATAGTTTCGACTTTTGTGCTATACACTGCCCTACAGCGGATTTCTATGCTCTGCTGTGCTCTAGTATGCTATGCTTGGCGCTAGGGTGTCAGCAATGGTGTTGGCGGCAGGTTGGGTTGAGCATCGCCACGTTTGGTAGTTTTACGATTGTTTTGGTTAGGAATGGGCACCTCGGTCTTCTGAGATACATACTTCTTTTCGAT
>NW_016913167.1:1482-2047 GCF_001483705.2 Eufriesea mexicana | reverse complement strand
CAGGCCAAAAGTATCTTTCCTCCTTACTTATGCAAGGAAGTTGGCTCAACACGCTATTAGTCGGAAATGTCAATAAAATTGAACTTTCTAGCAAGATTCTATAGCATTGCAATGGTTATAGCTAGCCAATATAATCTTTCCTCAATGTTTATGCAAGAAAGTTATCTCACCACGGTATTAGTCGAAAATGACAATAAAATTGAATTTTCCAGGAAGATTCTGTTTCATTGCAATGCCTATAGCACACCATTAGAATCAATCCTACTTTTATATGCGTGAAAGTTAACTCACTTCGTTATTACCTGAAAATGTCAATAAAATTGATTTTTCCAACCACATCCTATATCACTGCAAGGACTATAGCACGCCTATAGAATCTACCCTGCTTATTTAGGGAAGAAGGGTGGCTCACAACGATAATAGTCGAAACTGTCAATAATATTGAATTTTCCAGCCAGATTCTATAGCATTGCAAAGCCTATAGCACGCCAATAGAGTCTTTCCTTCGCATTTATGCGATAAAGTTAACTCACCACGATATTAGCCGAAAATGTCAATAAAATTG
>NW_016913167.1:0-502 GCF_001483705.2 Eufriesea mexicana | reverse complement strand
TAGTCGAATATGTCAATAAAATTGAATTTTCCAGGAAGATTCTATAGCATTGCAATTCCTATAGCACGCCAATAGAATCTTTCTACCTTGTTTATTCAACAAAGTTAGCTCTCCACGATATTAGACGAAAATGCCAATAAAATTTAATTTTCCACCCAGATTCTATAGCATTGCAATGGCAATAGCACGCCAATCGAATCTTTCCGCCATGTTTATGCAAGAAAGTTATCTCACCACGATACTTGTCGAATATGTCAATATAATTGAATTTTCCACCCAGATTCTATAGCATTGCAGTGGTTATAGCTTGCCAATATAATCTTTCCTCCTTGTTCATGCAAGAAAGATAGCTCAACAGGGTATTAGTCGAAAATGACAATAAAATTGAATTTTCCGGCCAGATTCAACAGCATTGCAATGGCTATAGCACGCCAATATTATCTTTCCTTCATACTTATGCAAGGAAGCTAGCCCACCACGATATTAGCCGAGAATGTCAATA
>NW_016913166.1:0-13932 GCF_001483705.2 Eufriesea mexicana | reverse complement strand
GTCTACAGCGTGCCAATAGAACATTTCCTCCTTTTTTATGCAAGAAGGGTAGCTCACCACGATTTTAGTCGAAAATGTCAGTGAAACAGAATTTTCCAGTCAGATTCTATTGCATTGCAAAGTCTATAGCGCGCCAATAGAACATTTCCTCCTTATTTATGCAAGAAGGGTAGCTCACCACGATATTAGTCGAAAATGTCAGTAAAATTGAACTATCCAGCCAGATTCCAGAGCATTGCAATGGCTGCAGCGCGCCAATAGAATCTTTCGCCCTTATTTATGAAAGAAAGGTAGCTCTTCCCGATATTAGTAAAAAATGTCAATAAAATAGAATCTTCCAGCCAGATTCTACGGCATTGCAATGGCTATAGCACTCCAAAAGGATCCTTCCTCCTTTCCTATGCAAGGAATGTGGCTCACCACGGTATTAGACGAGGATGTCAATAAAAATGAATTTTCCAGCCTGATGCTATGGTAATGCAATGGATATAGCACGCCAATAGAATCTCCCCTCCTTATTTATGAAAAAAGATAGCTCACCACGATATTAGTCGAAACTCTCAACAAAATTGAATTTTCCAGCCACACTCCAGATCATTATAATGGCTATAGCACGCCAATAGCATCTTTCCTCCTTATTTATGCAAGAAAGTCAGCTCTCCACGATATTATTTAAAAGTGTCAAAAAAATTGAATTTTCGAGCCTGATTCTACTGCATTAAAATGGCTATAGCACTCCAGAAGGATCTTTCCTCCTTATTTACGCCAGAAAGTAAGCTGACCGCGATATTAGTGGAAAATGACAATAGATTTGAACTTTCCAGCCAGATTCTATTGCATTGCAAAGTCTATAGCACGCCAATAGAATATTTCCTCCTTATTTATGCAAGAATGACAGCTCACCACGGTTTTTGTCGAAAATGTCAGTAAAACTGAATTTTCCAGCCAGATTCTATTGCATTTCAAAGTCTATAGCACGCCAATAGAATCATTCGCCCTTATTTATGCAAGAAAGGCAGCTCTTCACGATATTAGTAATAAATGTCAATAAAATTGAATTTTCCAGCCATATTCAACGGCATTGCAATGGCTATAACACTCTAAAAGTATCCTTCCTCCTTACTTATGCAAGGAAGATTGCTCACCACGTTATTGGTCGAAAATGCCAATAAAATTGAACTTTCCAGCCAGATTCTATAGCATTGCATACGCTATAGCACGCCAATAGAATCTTTCCTTCTTATTTACGCAAGAAAGATAGCTCACCACGGTATTAGTCGAAAATGTCAATAAAATTGAACTTTCCATTCAGATTCTATAGCACTGCAATGGCTGTAGCACGCCAATAGAATCTTTCCTCCTTATTTATGTAAGAAGGGTAGCTCACCACGATTTTAGTCGAAAATGTCAGTGAAACAGAATTTTCCAGACAGATTCTATTGCAGTGCAAAGTCTATAGCGCGCCAATAGAACATTTCCTCCTTATTTATGCAAGAAGGGTAGCTCACCACGATATTAGTCGTAATTGTCAAAAAAATTGATTTTCCAGCCACATTCCAGAGCGTTGCAATGGCTATAGCATGCCAATAGAATCTTTCCTCCTTATTTATGCAAGAAGGGTAGCTCACCACGATATTAGTCGTAATTGTCAAAAAAATTGATTTTCCAGCCAGATACGGCGGCATTGCAATGGCTATAGCACGCCAATTGCACCATGCCTTCATATTTATGAAAGAAAGTTATCTCACCAAGGTATAAGTCAAAAATGTCAGTAAAAATCAATTTTCCAGCCAGATACGGCGGCATTGCAATGGCTATAGCAGTCCAGAAGGATCTTTCCCCCTTATTTATGCAAGAAAGGTAGCTCACCACGATATTAGTCGAAACTCTCAACAAAATTGAATTTTCCAGCCACATTCCAGATCACTATAATGGCTATAGCACGCCAATAGCATCTTTCCTCCTTATTTATGCAAGAAAGTTAGCTCTCCACGATATTATTTAAAAGTGTCAATAAAATTGAACTTTCCATTCAGATTCTATTGCATTGCAAAGTCTATAGCAGGCCAATAGAATATTTCGTCCTTATTTATGCAAGAAGGGTAGCTCACCACGATTTTAGTCGAAAATGTCAGTAAAATTGAATTTTCCAGCGAGATTCTATTGCATTGCAAAGTCTATAGCACGCCAATAGAATATTTCCTCCATATTTATGCAAGAAGGGTAGCTCACCACGATTTTAGTCGAAAATGTCAGTAAAATTGAATTTTCCAGCCATATTCAACGGCATTGCAATGGCCATTGCACTCCAAAAGGATCCTTCCTCCTTACTTATTCAAGGAAGGTTGCTCACCACGGTATTAGTAGAGAACGTCAATAAAAATGAATTTTCCAGCAGATTCTTTAGCATTGAAATGGCCATTGCACGCCAATTGCATCATTCCTCCTTATTTATGAAAGAAAGCTATCTCAACAACATGTAAGTCAAAAATGTCTACAGAATTGAATTTTCCAGCCAGATACGGCAGCATTGCAATGGCTATAGCACTCCAGAAGGAACTTTCCTCCTTATTTATGCGAGAAAGCTAACTCACCACGATATTAGACGTAGATGCCAATAAAATTGAATTTTCCAGCCAGATTCTGCTGCATTGCAGTGGCTATAGCACCCCAAAATGATCTTTCCACCTTATTTATGCAAGAATGCTTGCTCACCACGTTATTGGTCGAAAATGTCAATAAAATTGAACTTTCCAGCCAGATTCTATAGCATTGCATAGGCTATAGCACGCCAATAGTATCTTTCCTTCTTATTTAGGCAAGAAAGATAGCTCACCACGATATTAGTCGAAAGTGTGAATAAAATTGAACTTTCCAGACAGATTCTACTGCATTGAAATGGCTATAGCTCGCCAATTGCATCATTCCTTCTTATTTATGAAAGAAAGATATCTCACCAATATATAAGGCAAAAATGTCATTAAAAATTAATTTTCCAACCAGATACAGCGGCATTGCAATGGATATAGCACTCCAGAAGGAACTTTACTCCTTATTTACGCGAGAAAGTTAACTCACCACGATATTAGTCGAAGATGTCAATAAAATTGAACCTTCCAGCCAGATTCTGCTGCATTGCAATGGCTATAGCACCCCAAAGGGATCTTTCCTCCTTATTTATGCAAGAAAGTTTGCTCATCACGATATTAGTGGAAAATGACAATAGATTTGAACTTTCCAGCCAGATTCTATTGCATTGCAAAGTCTATAGCACGCCAATAGAATATTTCCTCCTTATTTATGCAAGAATGACAGCTCACCACGGTTTTTGTCGAAAATGTCAGTAAAACTGAATTTTCCAGCCAGATTCTATTGCATTTCAAAGTCTATAGCACGCCAATAGAATCATTCGCCCTTATTTATGCAAGAAAGGCAGCTCTTCACGATATTAGTAATAAATGTCAATAAAATTGAATTTTCCAGCCATATTCAACGGCATTGCAATGGCTATAACACTCTAAAAGTATCCTTCCTCCTTACTTATGCAAGGAAGGTTGCTCACCACGTTATTGGTCGAAAATGTCAATAAAATTGAACTTTCCAGCCAGATTCTATAGCATTGCATACGCTATAGCACGCCAATAGAATCTTTCCTTCTTATTTACGCAAGAAAGATAGCTCACCACGGTATTAGTCGAAAATGTCAATAAAATTGAACTTTCCATTCAGATTCTATAGCACTGCAATGGCTGTAGCACGCCAATAGAATCTTTCCTCCTTATTTATGTAAGAAGGGTAGCTCACCACGATTTTAGTCGAAAATGTCAGTGAAACAGAATTTTCCAGACAGATTCTATTGCAGTGCAAAGTCTATAGCGCGCCAATAGAACATTTCCTCCTTATTTATGCAAGAAGGGTAGCTCACCACGATATTAGTCGTAATTGTCAAAAAAATTGATTTTCCAGCCACATTCCAGAGCGTTGCAATGGCTATAGCATGCCAATAGAATCTTTCCTCCTTATTTATGCAAAAAAGTCAGCTCTACACGATATTAGTAGAAAATGTCAATAAAATTGAATCTTCCAGCCAGATTCTACGGCATTGCAATGGCTATAGCACTCCAAAAGGATCCATCCTCCTTTCTTATGCAAGGAAGGTAGCTCACCACGGTATTAGTCGAGAATGTCAATAAAAATGAATTTTCCAGCCAGATGATATGGCAATGCAATGGCTATAGCACGCCAATAGAATCTACCCTCCTTATTTATGTAAAAAAGATAGCTCACCACGGTAATAGTCGAAAATGTCAATAAAATTGAACTTTCCAGCCAGATTCTATAGCTTTGCAAAGGCTATAGCACGCCAACAGAATCTTTCCTCCTTATTTACGCAAGAAAGTTAACTCACCACAATATTAGTCGAAAATGTCAATAAAATTGAACTTTCCAGCCAGATTCTATTGCACAGCAAAGTCTATAGCATGCCAATAGAATATTTCCTCCTTATTTATGCAAGAAGGATAGCTCTCCACGATATTAGTCGAAAATGTCAGTAAAATTGAATTTTCCAGCCAGATTCCAGTGCATTGCAATGGCTGTAGCACGCCAATAGAATCATTCGCCCTTATTTATGCAGGAAAGGCAGCTCTTCACGATATTAGTAATAAATGTCAATAAAATTGAATTTTCCAGCCATATTCAACGGCATTGCAATGGCTATAACACTCCAAAAGTATCCTTCCTCCTTACTTATGCAAGGAAGGTTGCTCACCACGTTATTGGTCGAAAATGTCAATAAAATTGAACTTTCCAGCCAGATTCTATAGCATTGCATACGCTATAGCACGCCAATAGAATCTTTCTTTCTTATTTACGCAAGAAGGACAGCTCACCACGGTATTAGTCGAAAATGTCAATAAAATTGAACATTCCATTCAGATTCTATAGCACTGCAATGGCTGTAGCACGCCAATAGAATCTTTCCTCCTTATTTATGTAAGATGGGTAGCTCACCACGATTTTAGTCGAAAATGTCAGTGAAACTAAATTTTCCAGCCAGATGATATGGCAATGCAATGGCTATAGCACGCCAATAGAATCTACACTCCTTATTAATGTAAAAAAGACAGCTCACCACGGTAATAGTCGAAAATGTCAATAAAATTGAACTTTCCAGCCAGATGATATCGCAATGCAATGGCTATAGCACGCCAATAGAATCTACACTCCTTATTTATGTAAAAAAGATAGCTCACCACGGTAATAGTCGAAAATGTCAATAAAATTGAACTTTGCAGCCAGATTCTATAGCTTTGCAAAGGCTAAAGCACGCCAATAGAATCTTTCCTCCTTATTTACGCAAGATAGATAGCTCACCACGATATTAGTCGAAAATGTCAATAAAATTGAACTTTCCAGACTGACTCTATTGCATTGAAATGGCTATAGCACGCCAATTGCATCATTCCTTCTTATTTATGAAAGAAAGTTATCTCACCAAGGTATAAGTCAAAAATGTCAGTAAAAATGAATTTTCCAGGCAGATACTGCGGCATTGCAATGGCTATAGCACTCCAGAAGGATCTTTCCCCCATATTTATGCAAGAAAGCTAGCTCACCACGATATTAGTCGAAAATGTCAATAAAATTGAACTTTCCATCCAGATTCTATAGCATTACAAAGGCTATGGCACGCCAATAGAATCTTTCCACCTTATTTATGTAAGAAAGATAGCTCACCACGATATTAGTCGGAAATGTCAGTAAAATCGATCATTCCAGCCAGATTCTATAGCATTGCAAAGGCTATAGCACGCCAATAGAATCGACGCCACTTACTTATCTACGAAAGATAGCTGTCCACGATATTATTTGGAACTGTCAATAAAATTGAACTTTCCAGCCAGATTCCTTAGCATTGAAATGGCTATAGCACGCCAATTGAATCTTTCCTCCTTATATATGCAACAAACTGAGCACACCACAATATTATTCGAAAATGTCAATAAAATTGAATTTTTCAAACAGATACTATAGAAATGCAATGGCTATAGCACGCCAATATAATCTATCCTCCTTCGTTATGCAAAAAAGATAGCTCACCACGATATTAGTCGAAACTCTCAACAAAATTGAATTTTCCAGCCACATTCCAGATCACTATAATGGCTATAGCACGCCAATAGCATCCTTCCTCCTTATTTACGCAAGAAAGATAGCTCTCCACGATATTATTTAAAAGTGTCATTAAAATAGAATTTTCCAGCCTGATTCTACTGCATTGCAATGGCTATAGCACTCCAGAAGGATCTTTCCTCCTTATTTATGCCAGAAAGTTAGCTGACCGCTATATTAGTGGAAAATGACAATAGATTTGAACTTTCCAGCCAGATTCTATTGCATTGCAAAGTCTATAGCAGGCCAATAGAATATTTCCTCCTTATTTATGCAAGAAGGGTAGCTTACCACTATTTTAGTCGAAAATGTCAGTAAAATTGAATTTTCCAGCCATATACAACGGCATTGCAATGGCCATAGCACTCCAAAAGGATCCTTCCTCCTTACTTATTCAAGGAAGGTTGCTCACCACGGTATTAGTCGAAAACGTCAATAAAAATGAATTTTTCAGCAGATTCTATAGCATTGAAATGGCCATTGCACGCCAATTGCATCATTCCTTCTTATTTATGAAAGAAAGCTATCTCAACAACATATAAGTCAAAAATGTCTACAGAATTGAATTTTCCAGCCAGATACGGCAGCATTGCAATGGCTATAGCACTCCAGAAGGAACTTTCCTCCTTATTTATGCGAGAAAGCTAACTCACCACGATATTAGCCGTAGATGCCAATAAAATTGAATTTTCCAGCCATATTCTGCTGCATTGCTGTGGCTATAGCACCCCAAAATGATCTTTCCACCTTATTTGTGCAAGAATGCTTGCTCACCACGATATTATTAGAAAATGTCAATAAAACTGAACTTTCCAGCCAGTTTCTATACCATTGCAAGGGCTGTAACAGGCCAATAGAATCTTTCCTCCTTATTTATGTAACGAAGATAGCTCACCACGTTATTGGTCGAAAATGTCAATAAAATTGAACTTTCCAGCCAGATTCTATAGCATTGCATAGGCTATAGCACGCCAATAGTATCTATCCTTCTTATTTACGCAAGAAAGATAGCTCACCACGATATTGGTCGAAGATGTCAATAAAATTGAAGTTTCCAGACAGATTCTATTGCATTGAAATGGCTATATCTCGCCAATTGCATCATTCCTTCTTATTTATGAAAGAAAGATATCTCACCAATATATAAGTCAAAAATGTCATTTAAAATTAATTTTACAACCAGATACTGCGGCATTGCAATGGCTATAGCACTCCAGAAGGAACTTTCCTCCTTATTTATGCAAGAAAGTTTGCTCATCACGATATTAGTCGAAGATGTCAATAAAATTGAACCTTCCAGCCAGATTCTATAGCATTGCATACGCTATAGCACGCCAATAGAATCTTTCTTTCTTATTTACGCAAGAAGGACAGCTCACCACGGTATTAGTTGAAAATGTCAATAAAATTGAACTTTCCGGCCAGATTCTATTGCACAGCAAAGTCTATAGCATGCCAATAGAATATTTCCTCCTTATTTATGCAAGAAAGTTTGCTCATCACGATATTAGTCGAAAATGTCAATAAAATTGAACTTTCCAGCCAGATTCTATTGCACAGCAAAGTCTATAGCATGCCAATAGAATATTTCCTCCTTATTTATGCAAGAAGGATAGCTCTCCACGATATTAGTCGAAAATGTCAGTAAAATTGAATTTTCCAGCCAGATTCCAGTGCATTGCAATGGCTATAGCACGCCAATAGAATCATTCGCCCTTATTTATGCAGGAAAGGCAGTTCTTCACGATATTAGTAATAAATGTCAATAAAATTGAATTTTCCAGCCACAATCCAGATCACTATAATGGCTATAGCACGCCAATAGAATCTTTCCGCCTTATTTATGTAAGAAAGATAGCTCACCACGATATTAGTCGAAAATGTCAGTAAAATTGAATTTTCCAGCCACAATCCAGATCACTATAATGGCTATAGCACGCCAATAGAATCTTTCCGCCTTATTTATGTAAGAAAGATAGCTCACCACGATATTAGTCGAAAATGTCAGTAAAATTGAATTTTCCAGCCACAATCCAGATCACTATAATGGCTATAGCACGCCAATAGAATCTTTCCGCCTTATTTATGTAAGAAAGATAGCTCACCACGATATTAGTCGAAAATGTCAGTAAAATTGAATTTTCCAGCCACAATCCAGATCACTATAATGGCTATAGCACGCCAATAGAATCTTTCCGCCTTATTTATGTAAGAAAGATAGCTCACCACGATATTAGTCGAAAATGTCAGTAAAATTGAATTTTCCAGCCACAATCCAGATCACTATAATGGCTATAGCACGCCAATAGAATCTTTCCGCCTTATTTATGTAAGAAAGATAGCTCACCACGATATTAGTCGAAAATGTCAGTAAAATTGAATTTTCCAGCCACAATCCAGATCACTATAATGGCTATAGCACGCCAATAGAATCTTTCCGCCTTATTTATGTAAGAAAGATAGCTCACCACGATATTAGTCGAAAATGTCAGTAAAATTGAATTTTCCAGCCACAATCCAGATCACTATAATGGCTATAGCACGCCAATAGAATCTTTCCGCCTTATTTATGTAAGAAAGATAGCTCACCACGATATTAGTCGAAAATGTCAGTAAAATTGAATTTTCCAGCCACAATCCAGATCACTATAATGGCTATAGCACGCCAATAGAATCTTTCCGCCTTATTTATGTAAGAAAGATAGCTCACCACGATATTAGTCGAAAATGTCAGTAAAATTGAATTTTCCAGCCACAATCCAGATCACTATAATGGCTATAGCACGCCAATAGAATCTTTCCGCCTTATTTATGTAAGAAAGATAGCTCACCACGATATTAGTCGAAAATGTCAGTAAAATTGAATTTTCCAGCCACAATCCAGATCACTATAATGGCTATAGCACGCCAATAGAATCTTTCCGCCTTATTTATGTAAGAAAGATAGCTCACCACGATATTAGTCGAAAATGTCAGTAAAATTGAATTTTCCAGCCACAATCCAGATCACTATAATGGCTATAGCACGCCAATAGAATCTTTCCGCCTTATTTATGTAAGAAAGATAGCTCACCACGATATTAGTCGAAAATGTCAGTAAAATTGAATTTTCCAGCCACAATCCAGATCACTATAATGGCTATAGCACGCCAATAGAATCTTTCCGCCTTATTTATGTAAGAAAGATAGCTCACCACGATATTAGTCGAAAATGTCAGTAAAATTGAATTTTCCAGCCACAATCCAGATCACTATAATGGCTATAGCACGCCAATAGAATCTTTCCGCCTTATTTATGTAAGAAAGATAGCTCACCACGATATTAGTCGAAAATGTCAGTAAAATTGAATTTTCCAGCCACAATCCAGATCACTATAATGGCTATAGCACGCCAATAGAATCTTTCCGCCTTATTTATGTAAGAAAGATAGCTCACCACGATATTAGTCGAAAATGTCAGTAAAATTGAATTTTCCAGCCACAATCCAGATCACTATAATGGCTATAGCACGCCAATAGAATCTTTCCGCCTTATTTATGTAAGAAAGATAGCTCACCACGATATT
The DNA here is from genome assembly GCF_001483705.2 of Eufriesea mexicana. NCBI lineage: Eukaryota > Metazoa > Arthropoda > Insecta > Hymenoptera > Apidae > Eufriesea > Eufriesea mexicana. The sequence continues at coordinate 4,192 of NW_016913166.1, read as the reverse complement.
AGTCGAAAATGTCAGTAAAATTGAATTTTCCAGCCACAATCCAGATCACTATAATGGCTATAGCACGCCAATAGAATCTTTCCGCCTTATTTATGTAAGAAAGATAGCTCACCACGATATTAGTCGAAAATGTCAGTAAAATTGAATTTTCCAGCCACAATCCAGATCACTATAATGGCTATAGCACGCCAATAGAATCTTTCCGCCTTATTTATGTAAGAAAGATAGCTCACCACGATATTAGTCGAAAATGTCAGTAAAATTGAATTTTCCAGCCACAATCCAGATCACTATAATGGCTATAGCACGCCAATAGAATCTTTCCGCCTTATTTATGTAAGAAAGATAGCTCACCACGATATTAGTCGAAAATGTCAGTAAAATTGAATTTTCCAGCCACAATCCAGATCACTATAATGGCTATAGCACGCCAATAGAATCTTTCCGCCTTATTTATGTAAGAAAGATAGCTCACCACGATATTAGTCGAAAATGTCAGTAAAATTGAATTTTCCAGCCACAATCCAGATCACTATAATGGCTATAGCACGCCAATAGAATCTTTCCGCCTTATTTATGTAAGAAAGATAGCTCACCACGATATTAGTCGAAAATGTCAGTAAAATTGAATTTTCCAGCCACAATCCAGATCACTATAATGGCTATAGCACGCCAATAGAATCTTTCCGCCTTATTTATGTAAGAAAGATAGCTCACCACGATATTAGTCGAAAATGTCAGTAAAATTGAATTTTCCAGCCACAATCCAGATCACTATAATGGCTATAGCACGCCAATAGAATCTTTCCGCCTTATTTATGTAAGAAAGATAGCTCACCACGATATTAGTCGAAAATGTCAGTAAAATTGAATTTTCCAGCCACAATCCAGATCACTATAATGGCTATAGCACGCCAATAGAATCTTTCCGCCTTATTTATGTAAGAAAGATAGCTCACCACGATATTAGTCGAAAATGTCAGTAAAATTGAATTTTCCAGCCACAATCCAGATCACTATAATGGCTATAGCACGCCAATAGAATCTTTCCGCCTTATTTATGTAAGAAAGATAGCTCACCACGATATTAGTCGAAAATGTCAGTAAAATTGAATTTTCCAGCCATATTCAACGGCATTGCAATGGCTATAACACGCCAAAAGTATCCTTCCTCCTTACTTATGCAAGGAAGAGAGTTCACCACGGTATTAGTCGAAAACGTCAATAAAAATGAATTTTCCAGCCAGATCCTATGGCAATGCAATGGCTATTGCACGCCAATAGAATCTAACCTCCATATTTATATAAAATGATAGCTCGCCACGATATTAGTCGAAAATGTCAATAAAATAGATTTTTCCAGGAAGATTCTATTGCATTGCAATGCCTATAGCACGCCAATAGAATCTTTCCTCCTTATTTACGCAAGAAAGATAGCTCACCCCGATATTAGTCGAAAATGTCAATAAAATTGAACTTTCCAGCAGATTCTATAGCATTGAAGTGGCCATTGCACGCCAATAGAACCTTTCCTGCTTATTTACGCAAGTAAGATAGCTCGCCACGATATTAGTCTGAAATGTCAATAAAATTGAATTTCCCACACAGATTCTATAGCATTGAAATTGCTATAGCACGCCAATTGCATCATTCCGCCTTATTTATGCAAGAAAGTTAATTCACCACGCTGTTGGTCGAAAATGTCAATAAAATTGAATTTTCCAGCTATTTTCTACAGCATTGCAATAGCTATAGCACCCCAAAAGGATCTTTTCTCCTTGTTTATGCAAGAAAGATAGCTCACCACGATATTAGTCGAAACTCTCAACAAAATTGAATTTTCCAGCCACATTCCAGATCATTATAATGGAAATAGCACGCCAAGAGCATCTTTCCTCCTTATTTATGCAAGAAAGTTAGCTCTACACGATATTATTTAAAAATGTCAATAAAATTGAATTTTCCAGCCAGTTTCTACTGCAATGCAATGGCTATGGCACTCCGGAAGGATCTTTCCTCCTTGTTTATGCAAGAAAGATAGCTCACCACGATATTAGTGGAAAAAGACAATAGAATTGAACTTTCCAGCCAGATTCTATTGCATTGCACGGTCTATAACACGCCAATAGTATTAGCATCTTTCCTCCTTATTTATGCAAGAAGGGTAGCTCACCACGTTACTAGTCGAAAATGTCAGTAAAATTGAATTTTACGGCTAGATTCCAGAGCATTGCAATGGCTATACCACGCCAATAGGATCTTTCGCCCTTATTTATGCAAGAAAGGTAGCTCTTCTCGATATTAGTCAAAAATGTCAATAAAATTGAATTTTCCTGCCATATTCTATGGCATTGCAATGGCTATAGAACTCCAAAAGGGTCCATCCTCCTTACTTATGCAAGGAAGAGAGCTCACCACGGTATTAGTCGAAAACGTCAATAAAAATGATTTTTCCAGCCAGATGCTATGGCAATGCAATGGCTATTGCACGCCAATAGAATCTTCCCTCCTTATTTATATAAAAAAGATAGCTCGCCACGATATTAGTCGAAAATGTCAATAAAATAGATTTTTCCAGGAAGATTCTATTGCATTGCAATGCCTATATCACGCCAATAGAATCTTTCCTCCTTATTTACGCAAGTAAGATAGCTCGCCACGATATTAGTCGAAAATGTCAATAAAATAGATTTTTCCAGGAAGATTCTATTGCATTGCAATGCCTATATCACGCCAATAGAATCTTTCCTCCTTATTTACGCAAGTAAGATAGCTCGCCACGATATTAGTCGAAACTCTCAACAAAATTGAATTTTCAAGCCACATTCCAGATCATTATAATGGCTATAGCACGCCAATAGCATCTTTCCTCATTATTTATGCAAGAAATTTAGCTCTCCACGATATTATTTAAAAGTGTCAATAAAATTGAATTCTCCAGGCTGATTCTACTGCATTGCAATGGCTATAGCACTCCAGAAGGATCTTTCCTCCTTATTAATGTCAGAAAGTTAGCGGACCGCGATATTAGTGGAAAATGGCAATAGATTTGAACTTTCCTGCCAGATTCTATTGCATTGCAAAGTCTATAGCACGCCAATATAATATTTCCTCCTTATTTATGCACGAAGGGTAGCTCACCACGATTTTAGTCGAAAATGTCAACAAAATTGAACTTTCCAGCAGATTCTATAGCATTGAAATGGCCATTGCACGCCAATAGAACCTTTCCTCCATATTTACGCAAGTAACATAGCTCGCCACGATATTAGTCTAAAATGTCAATAAAATTGAATTTCCCACACAGATTCTATAGCATTGAAATTGCTATCGCACGCCAATTGCATCATTCCTCCTTATTTATGCAAGAAAGTTAACTCACAACGCTGTTGGTCGAAAATGTCAATAAAATTGAATTTTCCAGGTATTTTCTACAGCATTGCTATGGCTATTGCACTCCAGAAGGAACTTTCCTCCTTATTTATGCAAGAATGTTAGCTGACCGCAATATATGTGGAAAATGACAATAGAATTGAACTTTCCAGCCAGATTCTATTGCATTGCAAAGTCTATAGCACGGCAATAGAACATTTCCTCCATATTTATGCCAGAAGGGTAGCTCACCACGATATTAGTCGAAAATGTCAGTAAAATTGAATTTTCCAGCCACATTCCAGATCATTATAATGGCTATAGCACGCCAATAGCATCTTTCCTCCTTATTTATGCAAGAAAGTTAGCTCTCCACGATATTATTTAAAAATGTCATTAAAATTGAATTTTCCAGCCAGCTTCAACTGCAATGCAATGGCTATGGCACTCCAGAAGGATCTTTCCTCCTTATTTATGCAAGAAAGATAGCTCACCACGATATTAGTGGAAAATGACAATAACATTGAACTTTCCAGCCAGATTCTATTGCATTGCAAAGTCTATTACACGCCAATAGAACATTTCCTCCTTATTTATGCAAGTACGGTAGCTCAGCACGTTACTAGTCGAAAATGTCAGTAAAATTGAATTTTATAGCTAGATTACAGAGCATTGCAATGGCTATACCACGCCAATAGGATCTTTCGCCCTTATTTATGCAAGAAAGGTAGCTCTTCACGATATTAGTAAAAAATGTCAATAAAATTGAAATTTCCTGCCATATTCTATGGCATTGCAATGGCTATAGAGCTCCAAAAGG
>NW_016913165.1:699-1980 GCF_001483705.2 Eufriesea mexicana | reverse complement strand
TGTCTGGAAGGATGGATGGATGGATGAATGGATGGATTGTGGTATGGATGGATGGATGTATGGGTGTATGGTTGTATGGATGGATGTATGGATGTATGGGTGTATGGATATATGGATGTACGAATGTATAGATGGACTGATGTATGGATGTATGGATTTATATATGTATGGATGTGTGGATGGACGGATGTATGTATCGATGTATGTATGGATGTAATGATGGATTGATGGATTGGTGGATGGATGTATGTTTGGATGAATGCATGGATGATTGTGTGGGTGTATGTATGGATGTATGTATTGTTGCGTGTATGAATGTATGGATGGATGGATGGATTGGAGTGGTGATGTATGGATGGATGGATGTATGTATCGATCGATGTATGGATCAATGGATGTATGAAACGATCGATGTATGGATGGGTGGATGTATGGTTCGATGTATGTATGGATGGATCTAGGTATGGATGGACGGATGTATGGATGGATAGAGGTATGGATCGATGGACGTTTGAATGTATGGACGTACGTATGTATGTACGTTTGTGTGTATGGATGTATTTGAGATATGTATCAATGGATGTATGTATGGATGGATGTAAGTATGTATGTATGGTTGTATGTATGAATGAATATATGGGTGTATGTATGGATCTGTGCATTGATATGTGTATGGATGCATGGCGGGATGGATGTGTTGGTGGATGGATGTATGAATGGAAGGATGTATGGATCGATTGATGTATCTATGGGTGGATGTTTGGATGGATGGATGTATGGATGTATGGATGTATGTGTAGATGTATGTGTGGATGGATGGCTGTATGGATGGCTGGAAGAGTGGATGAATTGTGGAACTAGTGGACGAAAGTACGGACTTATGGATGTATGGTTTTATGTATGTATGGATGTATAGATGGATGGATGCATCGAATGATGGAAGTACGAATGGACGGGTTTATGTGTGTATGGACGTGTGAATATATGGATGTATACAATGGATGTGTGTATGACTGGATAGATTTATGGACCGATGGATGTATGAAAGGGAGGATGTATGGATGTGTGGGTGCACGAATGGATGTTTGTATGGATGTATGGTTATGTGGTTGGACGGATTTATGGATGTACGGATATGTGGAAGTATGGTTGTACGGATGTATGGATGTATGGATGTATATATTTATGGATGTATGTATGGATAGATGTGTGGATCGATGGATGTATGGATGGGTGCTTGTATGGATGGATGGATAGATGGTTCGATGGATGTATGGATGG
>NW_016913165.1:0-660 GCF_001483705.2 Eufriesea mexicana | reverse complement strand
ATGGACGTATGTACGGATGTATGGATGCATGGATGTATATAGGAATGGATGTATGGATGTCTGGATGTATGGGTGTATGGATGGATGGATGTATGGATGGATGTATTTATGGATGTATGCTTGGATGAATGTGTGGATGTATGTATGGATGTATGTAATGTTGCGTGTATGAATGTATGGATGGATGGATGGATTGGAGTGGTGGCGTATGGATGTATGGGTGTATGGATGGATGGATGTATGGATGGATGTATGTATGGATGTCTGAATCTATGTATCTATATATGTACATATTGATGTATGGAAGGATGTATGAATGGATGTATGTATGGACGAATGTATAGGTGTATGTCTGTATGTATGTATTGATGTATGTACGGACGTATGGATGGATGGATGAATGGATTGTTGCGTTGATGTATGGATGGATAGATGGATGGATTGGTGGACTGATGTACGGATGGATGCATGTATGGTTCGGTGTATGTATGTATGTATGGGTGTTTGAATGTATGGATGCATTTGAGTTGCGAATCTATGGATGTATGCATGTATGGATGCACGAATGTACGCATGTATGGATGTACGGATACATGCATGTAAGGATGTGTGGATGGATGGATGGATGGATGGATGGTCGGAAGAACGGATGTATGTATG
>NW_016913164.1:0-3960 GCF_001483705.2 Eufriesea mexicana | reverse complement strand
TACCAAAGCTAACCTAACCTAACGTAACATATCCCATTCTATCGTGCCGCGACCACGGCTCCTGGCGTCCACAGAGACAAGCAGAGTGTGATAGAACACAGTAGATTGCTGAAGTCCACCGCTTTACTGTGTACAGAACAGAAGCCAAAGGTGCCCTAACCGAACCCAAACGAACCTGTCCTAACCGAACATAACATAACGCAATCTAACGCGGCGCGGTCACAATTTCTGGCCTCCCGAGAGCAGAACAGAGCATATTAGATGGCAATGGTACGCCGAAATCCACGGAATAGCAGTTTATAGCGCAATGGTTATGCTAAGCCTTCCTAACCTAACGAAACGTAACATACACATACGAAAACTGACTCAACCTTATGTGTAGCTATCTCTACTGCTGGCCTCCGCAGAGACAAGCAGAATATACTACAGGACAGTAGAGCGCAGAAATCCACGGCGCTTCAGTGTAAAGCCCAAAAGTCAAAAATAACCTAACCTAAGACAAACAAACCTAACCTAACCAATCGTAAGCAAACTCAACATAGCGCGACGGGGACACTGTTTCAGGCACCCCCAGAGCAAAGCAGAGCATATTAGATCACAGCAGAGTGCAAAAATCCAGCGAAAAGCAGTGTACAGCAAGAAACTCAAAGCTGTCCTAGCGTAACCCAACAAAACATAGCATAACAAGAAGTATCCTGACTCCACCTAACCGCCCTACACCACTATTGCTGACATACCAGGACCAAGCAGATTATACTACAGCACAGCAGATCACAGAGAACTGCGGCGCTGTAGTGTAAAGCACAAAAGTAGCGATAACCCAAACTAACACAACCTAACCAACCCAACCTTACGTAGAATAACTCTGCATAAGGTGACGAAACCACTATTGCTGCCTTTCCCCGAGCCAAACTCAGCAAACCAGATCGCAGTGGAGAGCAGAAATTCAACGAATTTCAGTGTACAGCACAAAAGTCGCAGCTATCCTAGCCATACGCAACATGAACAAACGTAACCTATCCCGAACTAACGTTCCAAGACCACTATTGGTGACTCCCACAGAGACAAGCAGAATATACTGCAGCACATTAGAGCCGAAGTCCCCGCGTTGCAGTGTAATGGACAAAAGTCAAAGATATTCAAACCCAACATGACCAAACCTAACGATGCAAAACGTAGTTTAACACGTCGTAACGTGTCGATACCATTATTGCTGTCCAGCCCAGAGCCAAGCTGAATATTTTAGAGCAGAACAGAGTTCAGAAGTTCGCTGAAGAGCAGCGAATAACACAAAAGTCTTAGCCAGCGTCCCCTAACCTAACCCATTGTGACGTAACCGAACGTAACCTAACTCAACCCGTCGTGCAGCGACCACTCCTGCTGGCGTACCCAGAGTCGAGCGGATTATAGTGGAGCGAGGTAGAGCGCAGGAATCCACCGAATAGCAGTATGCAAGGCAAAAGTCCAGGTTACCCTATCCTAATCTGTCCAAACGTAACATAACCAGGCGCAACATAATCCAACCTAACGTACCTAGACCACTGTTACTGGCCAACCCAGCGCCAAGCGGAAAATACCGGATCACAGTAGAGCGTAGGAATGCAACGAGCAGCATCGTATACCACGAAAGTCAAAGCTATGAAAACCTAACACGAACAAGCATAACATAACCAAACGAAGCTTAACTTAACATGACGCCATGCAAATACCATTGCTGGCCTCCCCAGGGCCAAGCAGAGTTCACTAGAGCACAGTAAAGCGCAAAACCGCACCGCATTGCAGTGTACATCACAAGAGTCAAAGACATTCTAACACATCCCAAACAAACCCAACCTAACTAAACAAACCTGACCCATGTGAACGTAACCTAACTCTGCCTAACTCACCGCGGCCGCTATTTCTGGCCTCTGCAGGTCAAAGCAGTGCATATTAGATCACAGTGGAGCGAAGAAATTCACCGAACAGCAGTGTCTAGCATAAAAGTCAAAGCTGTCCTTGTCTAACCTAACCAATCGTAACATATGCAAACATAACTTAACTCAACCTACCGTGCCACGAGCACTATTGCTGGCCTCCCAGAGCCAAGCAGAACACCTTAGATGAGAGTGGAACGCAGAGATCCATTGAATCGCAGTGTATATCAGAAAAGTCAATGCCACGTAAGCCTAACCCACACCAAAAGGACATAACCAAACATAGCCCAACACAACGTAACGAGCCGAAACAGCGACTGCTGGACCCCGCCCCCCTCCGCCCCCAAGACCAACCCATGACGTACTTGAGCACAGCATAGCGCTGAAGTTCACCGAATAACAGTCTATGCCAAGAAAGTCAAAACTATCCAAACATATCCCAAGCAAACAGACCCTAACGAAATGGTTATAGTAGAGCGCAGAAATCCACCGAAAAGCAGTGCATAGCCCAGTGGTCAATGCTGTCCTCTCCTAACATAGTCCAACGTAACATATCCAAGCGCATCATAATCCAACATAACGTGCATAGAGTACTACTGCTCGCCTCCACATCGCCAAGCAGACCATATTAAAGGAGAGTAAGACGCAGATGTACATAGAATGGTAGCGTATGGCAGAAAGTCAAAGCCATTCTAACCTGATCTAAACAATCCTGAGCCAGCCAAACGTAACCTAACTTAACCTCACGTGCCGATACCGCTATTTCCTCCTTTCCCACAGCTAAGATGAGCATATCAGATCACAGTGAAGCGCAGAGGCCTTCCGAATAACAGTATATGACACAAAGTCAGAGCTAGCATCTCCTAACCCAACCAATCTTAACGAAACCAAACGCAACCTAACTCAGCCTAACGTGTTGTGGGCGCCATTGCTGGCCTCCGCAGAGCAAGCTGAATATATTAGAGCACAGTATAGCTCAGGAAACGTCTGCATTACTGCGTAAAGTGCAATAGCCAATGGTACCCTATCCGAACCAGATCTAACCTAACCCAACCTATCCAATCGCAATGCAACCAAACGGAACGTAATACAGCCTAACGTGCCCGGACCACTATAGCTGGCACACGAATTCCAGCAGGGTACTGTTGAGAGCAGTAGAGCGCAGAAATCCACCGAATAATAGTCTATGCCAAGGATGTCATAGCTACACAACCCGAAAACAAACAAGCAGACCATAACGAAACGTAGCCGAACACAACCTAACGTGCAACGAACACAATTTCTGGCATCTCCAGGGACAAACAGAATATGGTGGAGCACAGTGGTGCCCAGAAGTCCAGAGGATAGCTGTGTTGAGCAAAGGGACAAAGCTACCCTAATCTAACCGAGAGTAACATCATCCGGTTAAACGTTATCTAACCACACCTTACGCGCCGCAGGCATAGCTTTTGTCCTCCCCAGAGCAAAGCAGAGCATATTCGAGGAGAGTAGAGCGCTGAAATCCATAGAATCGCGTGTACAGCTGAAAGGTCAAAGATACACTAGCCTAACCCAACTAACCTAAAGTAGCCACATGTAATCTGACACGCCCTGTCGTGCATCGACCACAATTACTTGCCTCACGGATGCCAAGCATAGCATATCGGAGCAATATAGAGCGCCGGAGTCGTCCGCATATCAGTGAATAGCACAAAATTCAGAGAAATCCTAACCAAACCGTACCAAAGCTAACCTAACCTAACGTAACATATCCCATTCTATCGTGCCGCGACCACGGCTCCTGGCGTCCACAGAGACAAGCAGAGTGTGATAGAACACAGTAGATTGCTGAAGTCCACCGCTTTACTGTGTACAGAACAGAAGCCAAAGGTGCCCTAACCGAACCCAAACGATCCTGTCCTAACCGAACACAACATAACGCAATCTAACGCGGCGCGGTCACAATTTCTGGCCTCCCGAGAGCAGAACAGAGCATATTAGATCGCAATGGTACGCCGAAATCCACAGAATAGCAGTTTATAGCGCAATGGTTATGCTAAGCTTTCCG
>NW_016913163.1:0-489 GCF_001483705.2 Eufriesea mexicana | reverse complement strand
ATATCAGCATTCGACGCTGCTCTGCGGCACTCTGCTTAACGTTCGCGTGGCCAACAGTAGCTCCCGTGGCACGTCTGGTTAAGTCTCGATACTTCCGCTTATGTTACGATTGGTTAGGTTGGGATTGGTCGAATTTGGCTTTTGTGCTCTACACTGTTATTCGGTGGACTTCTACACTCTTGTGCTTTAGTGCTGCTTCCCTCCGGGGAAGCTAGAATTAGTGACCGCGGCGCGTTAGGTTGAGTTATGTTACGTTTTATTAGGTTAGGTTTGTTTGGGCTATGTTAGGATATGTTTGCCTTATGTGCTACACACTGCCATACTCCGGACCTCTGCGCTCTACTGTAGACTAATATGGCCTGCTTTGCGGTGTTGAGTCCAGCAATAGTTGGCTAGGTACGTAAGGGTTGGCTTGGATACGTTTTGATCAATTGGGCCTGGTCAGGTTATGTTAGGATATCTCTTACTTTTTTGCTTCACACTTCAATG
>NW_016913162.1:0-9903 GCF_001483705.2 Eufriesea mexicana | reverse complement strand
TGGTGGCCTTCCCAGAGCCAAGCTGAAAATATAAAAGCACTCTAGGGAGCAGAAATCCGCCTAATGGCAGACTATAGCACAAAAGTCATAGGTATCCCAACCTAACCCGAGCTAACATTACTTAGATTGACATGGAAAAACAAAGCATAACGTGCCGCGACCACAATTGCCGGTCTCCACAGGGCAAAGTAGATTAGAGTGGAGCACAGTAGAGGTCAGGTATCCGCAGAGTAACAGTGTATAGCACGAAAGTCACAGCTATACGGACCAAACATAACCTAACCTAACCGTCCGTAACACAACTCAACCTAACGTGCCGCGAACACTATTCATATCGACTTCGGAGACAGCAGATTGTGATAGGGCAAAGTAGAGCGCAGAAGTCCATGGAATAGCATTGTCTAGCTCCAAAGTATGCGCTATCCCAAACTAATCCGACGTAAGGTATCATAACCAAGCGTAATGTAACTCAACCTATCGTGCCACGGCAACCATTGCTGGCCTCCTCAGGGCCATGCAAAACACATCAGACGAGAGTAGGGCGCAGAAATGCGTAAAATCGCAGTGTATGTCGGAAAGTCGAAGCTGTCCAAACGTAACCCATGCAAACATAAGCTAACCAAACGTAATCTAGCTCAGCCTAACGTACCACGACCTCTATTGCTGGCCTCCACAGGAACAATCATGTTAGAGAAGAGAACAGTAAAGGGCAGGTTTTCACCGAATAACATTGTACAGCACGTGAGTCATAGCTATCCGAACCAAACATAACTTAACCTAACCCAACCAACCGTAGCACAGCTCAACGCAACGGGCCGCAGACACTATTGCTGGCCTCTCGAGGGTCGAGCGTAGTATACTGGAGCAGTGTTGAGCGCAGAAACCCTCCGAATATCAGTGTATAGCACAAAAGTCATAGCCACCCTTACCAAACTTAGACTAATCTACCGAAACCAAACGTAACGTATCTGATCAAAACGTGCCACGATCGCTATTGAGGGCACGCAGACGAGCGGAACATATTACAACACACTAGTTCTCGGAAATCCACGGAATATCAGTGTATACCACAAATGCTAAAGCAACTCTTTCCTAGCCTAACCAACCGTGACATAACAGACCCTAGCATAGCTCAAAGTAACCAGCCTAGACCAATGTTGCCCTCCACGCATCTAAGCAGAGTATACCAGAGAACAGCGGAGCGCATAATTTCGCGGAACAGCATCGAAGAGGAGAAAAGGCAAAACTAACCTATCCCTACCTAAATAAACCTTACCTAACCAAACTTAGCATATCTCAACGTAAAGTGCCGCGGCCACTCTTCCTGGTGTCCCCGAAGACAAGCAGAGACCGATAGCGCAATAAAGAGCGCAGAGGTTCATAGAATAGAAGAGTCTACCTCGAAACTCCATGCTGTCCAAGACTAACCCAACGCAACCTAACATAGCCATGCGTAATATATCTGAACCTGTCGCCCCGCGATAACCATGTCTGGCGTCTCCAGTGCCATGCAGAGCATATAAGACAAGAGTAGGGCGTAGAAATCCACAGAATCGCAGTGTATAGCGGAAAAGTCAAAGCCGTCAAAACCTAACCCGTGCTAACCTAAACCAGCCAAACGTAGTATAGCTCGAACTAAATTGCCGCCGCCAGGTTTTCTGGCCTCCTCAGAGCCAAGCAGACATATTAGAGCACGGTACAGCGCAGCAGTCAACCGAATAGTAGTGTATGGCACGAAAGCCGAATCTACCCAGATATAACCCAAGCAAGCGTAACCTAATCAATCGTACCCCAATTCAACCTAACGTGCGGGGATCACTACTGCTGACCTCCACAGAACCGATCAGAGAATGCGATGGAGTCCTTCGAATAGCTGTCTATAGCACAAAAGTAAACTCTATCCTGTCCTAACCTAGCCAAGCGTAATATAAGCTAACGTAACGTATCTTATCATAACGTGCCGAGACCAGAGATGCTTGCCTCCCCAGAGATAAGCAGAATACACTGGAGCACAGAGGATAGGATAAAGCGACCAAATTGCAGTGTATAGCGCAATAGGCAAAGAAACCCTGAACCAACCAGACCTAAACTAACCTAACCAAACGTAGAGTAACAAAACCTAACGTGCAGAGTCCAGAATTGCTGCCCAAAATTTGGGTAGATTAGAGCCCAGAAATCTATGGAATCGCAGTGCGTAACATAATAGTCGAAGTTACCCTGCCCAAACATAACCGTACGTAACATAGCCGAACGTGGCCTAACTCTACCTGACGCGACGAGACTACTATTACTTGCATCCACAGAGTCGATCAGAGTGTAGAAGAGCACAGTAGATAGTAGAAACGCACGAAATAGCAATGTATACCGCAAAAATCAAAGATTGCCTAAACTAACGAAACATAGACAAACTAAGCTTAACGTGCCGAGACCTGTACTGCTGGCCCCTCCAGAGCCTAGCAGATCATGTTAGAGTACAGCAGAGAGGAGAAATCCACCAAAAAGCAGTATGCAGTACAAACGTTATAGGAAACCTATCTTATCTTAGCATATCGTAACACTACCGAACGTAACCAAGCACTTCCAAACGTGCCGCCACCGCAATTGCTGCACCCACACTGATTCAGGCAGAACATGTTAGAGGAGAGTAAACCGCAGTGATCCAAAGAATCGCAATGCATATCACAGCTGTCGAAACTACCCTAACCTAACATTACCGAACGTAACATAACCGAACATAGCTGAACCCAACCTAATGCGCCGAGAACATTATTGCTTGCCTCCCCAAAGCAAAGCAGAATATACTAGAGCACGGTGGAACGCACATATCCACTGAACAACGGTGTATACCACGTATGCCGAAGCACCCAACCCTAACCCAGACTAACATAACCAAACCGAACATAACACAACTCAACCTGCCGTGCCGAGACCACCATTACTGGCCTCACGAGACCCAAGCAGAGTATAGCAGAGCAATGTAGGACTCTAAAATGGACCGAATAGCAGTGCATAGCACTAAAGTCAAAGCATTCCCAACCATACATGTCCATATCTAACCCGACCGAACGCAACATAACTCAACCTATCTTGCCGCGACAAGCATTCCTGGTGTTCACAGACACAAGCAGAGAGTTGCAGCGCACAATACAGCGCAGGAGTCCATAGAATCACATTGTTTAGCAGAAAAATCAAAGCTATCGGACCTTACCCATGCTTACATAAGCTAGCCAAACGTAATTTAATTCAATCTAACATGCCGTGAACACAATTTATGGCCGCGAGACAGTAAAGCAGAGCAAATTAGAGCAAAGTAGAGTGGAGAAGCCCACCGAAAAGCAGTAGGTAGCACAAAAGTTAAAGACAACATATCCTGACGTAACCAATCCTTACGGTACCAAACGTACAGAACACGAACTAACGTGCCACCACCACTATTGCTTACCTCGCTATAGTCACGCAGAGTATATCAGAGAAGAGTCGGGCGAAGAAATCCATAGAATAGCAGCGTACAGAAGAAGAGTAAGAGATATCCAAACCTAACCCAAACTAACATAGCCTAACCTAGCGTAGAGGAACTCAACGTAACGTGCCGCGGAAACTATACCTGGCTTTCCAGGGTCAATCAGATTAGAGCAGAGCGAAGTGGAGGGGAGGAATACACCGAATAACTGCGTATAGCACATGTGTCAATGATATCCTATCCTAACCAGGCCGAAACTAGCCTAACAAAACGTGGAGCAACCAAACATAACGCGCCACGGCCACTATTTCTGGCAGCCCCAGAGCCAAGCAGAGCATATTAGAGCACAGTAGAGCTGAGAAATCAACCGAAAAGCAGTATGCAGCACAAAAGTCAAATGTACTCTATGCTAACCCAACCAATCATAACACTACCAAACGTATCAAAGCTCAACCAAACGCGCCGAGCGCACAATTCCCAGCCTCCCCGCTGCCAAGCAGAGCATATTAGGGCACATCACAGAGCAGAAATCCACTGCATAGCAGTTTATAGCACAGAAGTCAAAGCTATCCTCTCCTAACCTAACCAAACGTAACATAAGCGGACGTATCGTAACACAACCTGAAGTGCCGCGTCCAGCATTGCTGGCCTCCACAGAGCCTAGCAGAGCATAATAGAGGAGAGTAGAGGGCAGAAATCCATGGAATTTCCGTGTATAGCAGAAAGGTCGAAGCTACCCAAACCTAACCACGGCAAACGTAACCAAACCAAACGTATCCTATCTCACCCTATCGTGCCGAGACCTCTATTACTGGCTTCCCCAGAGCCAAGCAGAGCACATCGGAGAACAGTAGAGCGCAGAAGTTCACCGAACAACAGTACATTGCATGAAAGTCAAAGATATCCTCTCCTAACGTAACCAACCGTAGCAAAACCGAATGTAACCTAACACAACCAACAGTGCCGCGACTGCTATTTCTGGCCTCCCCAGAGTCAAGCGGAAAACACTAGTGGACAGTGGACCGTAGAGATCCATTCAATCGCAGTGTATGTCAGAAAAGTCTAAGCTACCCAAACATAACCGAAACCAACAGAATATAGCCAAACGTAGCCTGACTCCACCTAACGTACCGAGACCGCTATTGTTGCGCTCTCCGGAGCCAAGCAGGACATGCTAGGGCGCAGAAGAGCGCATAAATCCACAGAATAGCAGTGTACTGCTCAAAAGTTAAAGCTACCCTAACCAAGCCTAGCTTGACCCAAAATAAACGAACGTTACATGTCTGATCATAACGAGCCGAGATCCCTATTGCTGGCAATCCCAGAGCCAAGCTGAAAATATTAAGGCACTGTCAGGAGCAGAAATCCGCCCAAAAGCAGACTATGGCACTAAAGTCAAATCTATCCACTCCTAACCTAAGGAATCGTAACATACCCGAAAGTATCCTAATCAGCCCTGACGTGCTGCGGCCACTGTTTCTGGCCCTTCCAGAACAGAGCAGGACATACTATAGCACAGTAGAGCGCAGAAGTTCATCGAACAGCAGTGTACATCATAGAAGATGAAAATATCCTGACCAAACATGGGCTAACAAAACCTAAGCGAACGTAACATGACTCAACATAATGAGCCGAGACTACTATTGCTGGCCTTCATAGAGCTAAGCTGAAAACATTAAAGCACTGTAGGGAGCAGAAATCCGCATAGTAGCAGACTATGGCACTAAAGTCAAAACTACCCTCTCCTAACATAACCAACCGTAACATACCCGAGCGTAACCAAAGACAACCTAACGTGCCGCGACTACTATTTCTTGCCTCCCCAGAGTCAAGCGGAAAATACTAGTGGACAGTAGACCGCAGAGATCCATTTAATCGCAGTGTATGTCAGAAAAGTCTAAGCTACCCAAACATAACCGAAACCAACAGAATATAGCCAAACGTAGCCTGACTCCACCTAACGTACCGAGACCGCTATTTTTTCCCTCCCAAGAACGAAGCTGGACATGCGAGAGCACAGCACGGCGCGGAAATCCACCGAATAGCAGTGTAGAGTTCAAAAGTTAGAGCTATCCCGTCCAAACCAAGCCTGACCCAACCTAACCGACCGAAATCTGATACAACATAAAGTGTCGAGACCACTACATCTGTCTTTCCAAGAGGCAACCTGAAAATATTAAGGCACTCTAGGGAGCAGAAATGCACCTAATACCAGGCTATTGCACTAAAGTCAAAGATATCCTCTCGTAGACTAGCCAAACGTAACATAGCCAACCGTAACCTAACTCAACCTAACATGCGACCACCACTATTGCTGGCCTCCACAGAGTCAAGCGGAACTCGCTAGTGGATAGTAAAACGCTGGAGACGATGCAATCGGACTGTATATCTTGAAAGTTAAAGCTGCCAGAGCCCAACCCACACCAACCGGGCATAACCAAGGATAGCCTGTCTGTACCTACCGTGCCGAGACCGCAGTTGCTGCTCTCCCCAGAGCCAAGCAGGACATACTAGAGCACATTAGAGACCAGAAGTCCTCCG
The DNA here is from genome assembly GCF_001483705.2 of Eufriesea mexicana. Lineage (NCBI taxonomy): Eukaryota > Metazoa > Arthropoda > Insecta > Hymenoptera > Apidae > Eufriesea > Eufriesea mexicana. The sequence continues at coordinate 3,902 of NW_016913162.1, read as the reverse complement.
AACGGCTGGCTGCAGCACAAAATTCGTAGCTATCCTCTCCTAACCCAACCAAACGTAACACAACCAAACGTAACCTAACTCAACCTAACGTGCCGCGACCGCTAGTGCTGTCCTCCCCAGAGTCAACCAGAACACATTGGTAGAAGGCATACCGCAGAAATCCATATATTCGCAGTGTATATTAGAAAAGTCAAAGCTGCCCAAACCTATCCCAAACCAACAGGACATAGCCAAAGGTTCAAGTCAACCTGTCGTGCCGAGACCACTATTGCTAGCATTCCCAGAGCAAAGCAGAGTATACTAGAGCAGAGTAGAGCACAGAATGCCACCAAATGGCGGTGCGTAACACAAGAGTCAATGATACCATAACCTTACCTGACCAATCCTAACCTAACCAAACGTAGAATAACCAAATCTAACGAGATGGGATCTCTATTGCTGGCATTCCCAGAGCCAAGCAAATCATGTTAGAGCACAGTAGAGCGCTGTAATCCACCGAATAGCAGTGCTTAACGCAAATATCAAAGTTATCCTATCCTAAACTCTCCAAGATTAACCAAACCAAATGCAGGCTAACTCAACCTAACCTTCCGAGATCACAACTGCAGACCTCCCCAGCGCCAAGTAGAGCACGTTAAATCTCAGTAGATCGTAGAAATCCACCGAATAGTAGTGTATAGCGCAAAAGTCAAATCTATCCTATTCAAACCTAACCAAACGTAACCTAACTCAAACAAAAGTGCCACGACCACTGTTGCTAGCGCACACAGAGAGAAGTGGAAGCTAATAGAGCAACGCGGAGCGCAGGTACCAAACGAATAGCAGTGTATAGCGCAAAAGTCGGTGCCAACCCGTCCAAACTTAGCCTAACCTATCCTAACCGAACGTAACATAACTCAACCGAAGGTGCAACGACAGTTAATGCTGGCCACGCCGAAGACAAGCGGATGCTAGTAGAGCAATGGAGTGCACAGATATGGACCGAATACCAGTGTACAGCACGAAAGTCAAAGCTGCCATAGTCAAACCTAACCTAACCTGGCCAACTCAATCATAACATAACTCAAGCTAACGTGCCGAGACCTGTATTGCTGTCCTCCCTAGAGCCAAGCAGAGCATACTGGAGCACACTAGAGCGCAGTAGTCCACCGAACATCTGTGCATAGCACAAAAGTGAAAGCTACCCTGATCAAACTTAGCCCAACAAAACCTAACCGAAAGCAACCTGTCTCATCATAACGCGCAGTTACGACCATTGCTAGCCTTACCAACGCCAAGCAGAACACCCTGGGCTCTGTAGAGCGCTGAAATCCACCGAATATCAGTGTGTAACGCAAGAGTTCAGCAATCCTTTCCTAACCTAGCAAATGGAAGCATAACCGAACGCAACATAACACAAAGCAACGTGCCGCGACCACAATTGCTGTCCTCCAGAATTTCGAGCAGGTGATAATGTACCAACGTAGAGCGCAGAATTCAACCGTAGGGCAGTGTATAGCACAAAAGTCGAAGCTACCCTCTCCTAACCCAGTCAAACGTAACACACGCAAGCGTAGCCTATCTCAAACTATATTGCCGAGAGACCATTACTGGCATGCCCAGAGTAGAGCAGAGTAAAGTAGAGCAACGTAGAGCGTAGAAATACAAAGAATAGTAGTATATAGCTCAAAAGCCGAAGCTTACCAATCCTAATCTATACAAACGTAACAAATTCAAACGTTACCTAGCATAGGCTGACGAGCCGATACTTCCATTACTGGAACCCCAGGGACGAGCGGAATACAATAGAGCACGCCAAAGCGCAGAAAGCCGCCAAATAGCAGCGAATAGCAGAAATGCCTAAGATACCCTAACTCTTCCTGACCAAACCTGACCTAACCAATCGTAGACTAACTAAACCTAACGAGATGAGACCACTGTTGCTAGCCTCAGAAGAGCCAGGCGGAGAGAATTAGAGCATAGCAGGACTCAGAGGTACACCGAATAGCAGTGCGTAGAACAAGAGTGAACGCTATCCTCTCCAACCATAGCCAAACGTAACAAAAGCGAACATACCTTAACTCAGAAAAAATTGCTGGGACCACAGATACTGTCCTACACAGGGTCGAGAAGAGTATAGTAGGGCAGGCTAGAGCGCAGAAATCCACCTAATAGCGGTGCATGGCACAAAAGTCAAAGCAAACTTCCCCTATCCTAACATAACCTGACGTAACCGAACTTATCCTAACTCAAAGTAACGTGCTGCGACCAATATTGCTGGACTCCCCAGAGTCTAGAGCGCAGAAATCCGCCACATTGCAGTGTAAAGCACAAAAGTCAAGTGTATCCTAAACTAACCTGACCTAACCTGACCTAACCAAACGTCAGATGGCGCAAACTAACGTGCCTAGACTTCTGTTGCTGGCCTCAGCATCGTCAAGCAGAACATATTAGAGGGGAGTAGCGCGTAGAAGTCCATAGGCTGGCAGTGTATAGTACAAATGGCGAAGACACCCTACCCTAGCCTGCCCCACGCTAACCTAACAAAACGTAGCCTAACTCAACGTAACGTGTCAAGACTACCATTGCTGCCATCCCCAGAAGGAAGCAGAGAGTATTAGCGCAGTGCATAGTGCAGAAATCCACAGAGTAGCAGCGTATGGCGTAAAAGTCGAAGCCATCCGAACCAGACTCATCATATCTCTCCCTAACGTGCCGCGACCACAATTACTGTCGTCCACAGACACATGCAGAGAGTGATACAGCACAGTAGAGTGCAGAAATCCACCGAGCTAGAACGTATAGCGCAAAGGTCAAGGCTGCCCTCTCCTAGCCCAATCAATCGACACCTACCCAAACGTAACCTACCTCAACCTAACATGACACGGCCACAATCACTGTCCTCCACATAGCCAAGCAGAACATATTACGGGGAGTAGAGCGCAGAAATCCATAAAATCGCAGTGCACAGCACAATAGTCGAAGCTAACTTATCCTAACATAAACAAACGTAACATAGCCGAACGCAGACTAGCTCCACATAGCGGGCCTACGACACTATTTCTTGCTCCTCCAGATCTAAGCAGGATATACTAGAGAACAGTAGAACGCACTAGTACATCGCATTGCAGTGTTCAACACAAAAGTCAAAGGTATCCTAACCGAACCCGAGCTAACATTACTTAGCCTGACATGGTCAAACAAAGCATAACGTGCCACGGCCACTATTGCTGGCCTTCACAGGGCCAAGGAGGTTAGAGTGGAGAACAGTAGAGGGCGGGTATTCATCGAATAACAGCGTATAGCACGTAAGTCATAGCAATCGGAACCAAACATAACTTAACTTAACCCAACCAACCGTAACACAACTCAAACTAACGTGCCGCGACCACTATTCCTGGCCTCCCGAGGGTCGAGAGGAGTATAATAGAGTAAAGTAGAGCGCAGAAATCCTCCTAATAGAAGTGTATAGAACAAAAGTCATAGCCATCCTAACCAAACTTTGGCAAATCTATCCAAACCAAACGTAACGTATCTCATCAAATCGTGCCATGATCGCTATTGAGGGCACGCAGACGAGCGCAACATATTACAGCACATTTGTTCTCGGAAATTCACCGAAAAGCTGTGTGTAGCACAAATGTTAAAGCTACTTTTTCCTAGCCTAACCAACCGTAACATAACCGAACGTAGCATAGCTCAAAGTAACGTGCCTAGACCACTATAGCTGCCCTCCACAAATCCAAGCATATTAGAGATCAGTAGATCGCAGAAATTCACGGAACAGCAGCGCATAAGAGAAATGGCAAAACTAACCAATCTCAACCTAACTAAACCTTACCAAACCAAACATAGCATAACTCAACGTAAAGTGCCGCGACCACTATTCCTGTTACCCCGAAGACAAGCAGAGTGTGATAGCG
>NW_016913161.1:424989-443539 GCF_001483705.2 Eufriesea mexicana | reverse complement strand
GGGAGTACATCGCCTAGGCTAGTCGGTCTTTCGAATAATTGCGATCTCGTTCGGGCGCGTCGCAATTTTCTATTAGCTCGCGTGTTTGATATTTCATTCCCTATTTTTATGGGCACTTGAACATATCTTAGCGTTGCGACAGTAGAGTTTCAGTATACTGAATCGAAGTTCCCTTTCTAAGACACGAAATAAAATAAAGTGTCAGTAGGGTCACTTTAACTTAATTCGCTCCAAGTTAGATTAGGGTACCTTTGATACAGGTAGCACCAGCAGGCTGCGCCACTAGGGCGCATGTCGGGTCTCGATGCGTAGCCACCTCCATGTGGTGAGACCTGGTAATTGGTATCGTTTTCCAAAGAGTAATCTTTGGGAAACGAAACCATGCTAAGAGCTACGCACAAAGTTAAAGATATGTCCTGTGTTATAAATTTTCGATGTCAATGTCCAAATATTTTTATATAACGAAACTGTTATTTAAGGGTACGAAACCTTGCTAAGATCCTTCGAGTTTTCTCGTATGTGTCATTGATATGGTTTATCTGCGTTCTTGTGTAATACATATCGATGCGAGCGATGATTTATGATAACCGAAAACCGATTGTCGAAAGTATCTTAATTACTCTTTTAAATAATCGTGAATTCATTTATTCCTGATGCATAACGATTTTAATTTCACTTTTATTTATTTACGTTTTCCACAGTTTTCTCTCATACCTGCATTACTTTGAGCAAATTCTTGAATAAACTAAAAGTTTAGTTAATATTAAAATAAAATTTCAATAATTATAGAAATAAAAAGAGTTTGTTGGTAATATTAGTTATAACGTGAAAAATGTAAACCTAATTTCTTCCTGTATTTGTTGCATTAACGTGGATCAAAATACTCACTGCAATATACGAAGCGCAGCATGTAAAATATAACCATGTCGTAGTAACTGCGAACTTTCTTTCGTATAACCTTCACGTTTCGTAAATGCTAGTATTTCAATATTTATCAATTCCTGCAAACTGAAATGTTCAAAGGATACGTTTAATATTTCCATCGGAAGACAAAGAGAAACGAGAAATAAACAAGACACGTCTTACGACTGTATAAAATACCAATACTTTATTTTTCAATCGACTGTGCGTCGCACCACGCACAATGGGATATGTACAAAGTTCGTCGTACCGGCTCTCATCTCTGCCTAGTACAATCGATCGCGCACCTACCGATTAAAAATCATGTTTTACGTGCTAGGTTTAAAAAGTAACGCATAAGTGTGGTTGTATTCGTCTTGTTTTCATTGTTCTGCACACTCCTTCGCCGCGAGTGAAATTTAAAAAAGAAGCTACACATGCTGTTTGAACGGTGTATGCGGTGCCTGAGGTATATCAGTGGTATGTCTATTGCGTTGCTTTGCTTCGAACGAAAAAGTCAGGAAAACAACTGAGAAAATATACAAAATGGGAATCTTACAGAAATCGATGCGAGCTCGTCGTCGAACGCATGCATTATTTATTTCGTTCTTCGAATCTGGCAGTGAATCCCCATTGCAGAGGAAAATTGAGCTTCAATCCGTTCGGTGTGAGTTTAAAACATCTACTAGTATTCGCGGAGCACGGTTAAGGTTATGGTTACTGAGATGAACTGCGTGCGCATGATTATATGGCGCCGAATGGATTTAAACACTCTGTGCTCGCATCGAATAAAGGAAAATAGAAGGTGAAAAATCACCCGGTGCTCGGGTGTACCACGATTAATTTAAAAAAGAAAAAAAAAGAGGGGTCATCGTTGTGACGATAATTACAAAATTATTTTTCGTTCGGTGGTGTTAAAGAAGGAAAAGAGTGTCGCAAGCTCGTCGTGTTCTTACAAAGCTAAAACAGGGGCGGAATAACGGGGTTGTTCGATTGGAACGAGACGCGATTTAGGAACAGGCTCGTAACCTAGGGTCACGGGTCCCCAATTGGTTTTATTTTATCGGAGCTGTGATTTTTTTTTCGATATATTTTTTTCTTTCCCGAGTATTAAAATTATCCAGATACTATTTTTGCACGTGCTTGTAATTTAATTGTCGATAATTTGCCTTTTTCTCGAATTCGTCTATTGCTTGTGTTATTTTGATAGCAATGAGAAAATAATGGTAGCGAATAATCGTATACATATACTGATACACATCTGTGGTAAGAAAATCAGGGATGCGTAGTTAAGGTGAATATAATGTCAATATAAATTCGAAAAGGGTGTCGGAAATTAACATCGTGGTAAAATATTAATGCAGACGAACCATAGAAAAGTAACATAGGTTCGAAATGATAAGAATCTTTATAAATTAATCTAAATAAGCGCAAAAATATTATCAAAATAGTAAACGGGAATCTTGCAAAATAAATGAAAAGTCCTTTACAAAAAAAACATTTACGATCGTCTCAAATAAATACTTTCACAGATCCCGAATCAGAACGGATAAAATCAAATTAAAAAGTAATATATCCAAATTTAGTACCTTACTCGTATAATTAAATTCGATACTTAATACTAACAAAATGAAGGTTTTTGAAAGAGCATAAGTTTGAACATTAAGTACGATTTGCGTAAATAAATGTAACAAAAATTTTTGATCGTGAATCCTCTATTTAAATTAAAAAAACTGTTCTTAATTACCATATTTGACAATCTCTAACATGCACCGTCAAAATTGTAGCTAAAAATGAATCCTACACGCGTATTACATTTTCAAGAATAAGAAAGGAGCATATAAATTGAATGGATGATTTCCTCTCTATTTATGGCTTATTCCTCAAATTTACGTTTTATTATCCTATCCATAACCTAGAATTTAATAGGGTTTAATTACTCTTCATAAATTTTCTCCTCAAATTACGTCACGTGTCATACGCAGGCGCATATTGCACGTCATGATATACGGTGATTAATGAATTTCCTCGACAAATGTCGCTCCTTACAACTTTAACGAGGCGATGAATTCGCAATGGACGATTCTCAAAGAGGCAAATTTTTGATAAAAATTTCATCGAGCTCCCAAACTCGATCGAACTTATAGGAGGACCTGAGACCCCGCATCAAGGAACCGTCATTTCCGGTTTACAATTGCTCGACGTAGCTCCGATGCGTCCCTCCCCCGTCTGTCGACAATGTTCCCATTCTTCCAAGGTACACAATGATACGTGTTTAAAATATACAAATATATATACATACATATATCTGTATATACATATATCTGTATATATACTACACATAATATACAATATATATACAAATACATATATATATATATACATATATAGGCGCGTGTACAGAGAACGCATTAACGTACGCTAGTAGTACAAGTATGAAAAAGGTCAGCCATGCGTACACCAGCCTGGGTCATTCGTTTTCTTCTGTTTTCTTCTCTTTTATATTATTCGATCTCTTTCTACGTTGTACTAAGATTTGGTTACTTGAAGAGTATGTTACTAACTAGGTTTCGCTTTGTGGCACTGGGCTGTTTCTCCCATTTTTTTGTTTCGTTTCTTTTTTTTTTTTTTCCTTATTTCTTAGTCGGAATGCGCGGATTCGTTCTCTTGAGCGCGGGCGAAACGCGTGTACCTCTTCTGTTCTTCTTCTTCATCTTCTTCACTTGCTTTCGTTTCGTTCACTCAAGTTCAAAAGGAGAAGAGGAACTCGCGTACCCCGACTCCGTCTCCCTCTTTCTCTCGTTTACTCTAGTCGACGCACTTTAAGTACTAACGAGTTCGTGGATTTTTTATTTTTTTATTTTTTTTGGGGGGCGGGGGGAGGGTTGAACGTTGGACGCTGGCCTCAACTACTGTCGTTTGTATTACTTTTTGCTCTCGTGACACCAGACATTGGAATTTATATTATTTCTCTATTTTTGTTGTTTTGGTTGCGATGGGGAATTCTACTTTATCTACCTGGCAATCTAATTATACGTACATACAGCGTAGTAGATTAATGGGATAGTTTAAACGTTTATGTGTCGTTTGTAAAAGCAGCTGACAGTATAATAACGATAAATATGTTAGATGAACGATAGTAGTTGAGGTTTGACTTCTTCTGGTGCTGTGGATCTGTGCGATTAGAATTTTTCTTTTTGGCATACTTCATTTTGCTCCTCGTAGTTTGGAATTAACGACTTGTTTTAAATATTATGCTGCGCAAGGGGATGATTTATATACAGAGATCATTCTAAATTGGAAAATTTCCTTTTAATTATTACTAATGTTTTAAAAATTTCGCATTTAAGTGACGACTGGTCACTTTACAAAATATACGAAACGTCGATATCAAATTTCATTGTTCTGGAGTATTCAAATTTTTATTCAGACTACTTTCACCTAGTGATTAACTTAGATTTGTTGCGTCTTCCGATTTTGTACTTTTAATCTACCTTCCAAATGCCTGCTTCAAAAATTCAAGAACCATCCATTATAATACAAATGAAAATTCTATAAAATCGCATATTTAGAAGTGTTAACCACATCTAACAAACCCACAGAGTAAAAATCACAGCACCAAAATGGTTTAATTATTAAACAATTTCTAAACGTTCGGTTCTGCTTGTAATTAAACTCTCAATCCGATTTCTCTTTCACTTCTCGATTCTATCGCTCTGCCACGTTATACTTGTCGCTCTATCTTACATGGACTACGTGTTAACTCTTAATCGTACGCCTCGTATAGCTTACCTACATATGTACAGCCGCGATTTGGGGTAGAGAAAAGTCATGTAGAGTGCTGATTTCGATAACATAATGTGACAAGTTAAGTTATCTATCAAAGTCATCCTTTTATCAAATTCTTTGGAAAAGAAAGTCAAGGATCAGCTTTGTTGCAGAAATGATTTCAGGCTGTCTGATGAACAGACAGTAGAAATTGTTTAGTAATTCGCTATCATGTTATTTCTGCAGTGCTTTCTTTAAATTTTCAGCAGAAGTAAATTTAATAGCATTGAAATTGGCAATAACGTGTGGTACATGCTGCCGAAGTCATTTTGATAATTTTGTAATCTGAATTAACAATTACACATGGGTGACTTCATGTTCCTGATATAACACACCAAAATGCCATTCGAAATGCATTTAAAAGTCAGATGCGACATTTATAAGTTATCTATAAATTTTCAGTTTCGAAATCCTCTCTACACTGTTAAAACCTTTCTTCCCCATTTATTTTTTTGCATACGAAAAATTCGACACACACGCGTGCACACACACATACGTATAATCCACACATCCATACACCGCACATCGGGCGTTCACAGATGCACTGAGGGCTGGCACAACCGATCTTAGGAACCGACTGCAATAAGCGATGGGTCGCGCTACAGCCCCGGGAAAACTCATTTGGATAAACAATTGGCGTAGCGTAAATACAAAAGAACAGAAGGGAACTATTTTCTATCGTCTAAAAAGTTTCCCTGTTTCTTTCAAATCTCGCTATAATAATTCGCACACGCAATCTGCGTTTTCTCTCTGCGTTCCTTCTTTTTCATATCGTGTTATCTCTCTCCCACACACACGCACGCACGCACACACCTCGTGTATATATAATGTGTACATATATATAGTAACTTTCCTCGTATGTATACCTATGTACAAAACACTAAGTGACTCGACATGACTATGTGCATTTTTTCCCTTGTTTTCTGGTTTTCTCCTCTCCTCTTCCTTTCCCTTTCCGCGAAGGAAGATTAATCCGCGTTTTACTTTCTAGCATTTCTCTAGTTTTTAAACGATACAGAAATTGGCGTGGTAGCTTCGTCGTTCAGCTACTAAAAATTAAGTGTACAATTCTATTACGAAATAGATACGTGAAGCGTATTGCATTGCCTTCCCCTAACGGCACGCCTTCCGGTTTTCTCTCTTCTACTACTTCCGGTTTCTGTTCTCCTTCAGCTCTCTCCGAAATTAGTTGAAATTTTTAATATCTTTTGCTATCCTAGGTTTCTCTCGAAGATGCTCTTAAAATCGTTTGTTTCATTATTTTGCTTTTTTACTTATTTCATTTCTTACGTTCGAGTAAATCTCAGTGTTTGCGCTTGAACGAAATATTTTTCGTTCCTTCTCACTTTTTAACAAGGTTTATCTGTGAAGTCTAATTTATACGTAATTCGCTTTTGTTCCTTTTTAGCGTTTATCGCACTTATCGATCAGTTATTAACCCTATGCAGATCAGTTTCTTTTCTTTCTTCTCAGACTCAGATTAACGCAAAATGAGTCGATCGAAAGCTGACATTATCGTGAAAGTTTCGGAACGTTTAATATCGTATGCAGCAGCAACGTTGCATCATAATTGCGTGAATGCTTCGAGGAAAAGCGAAAACAGCAAACTTGAATGCTCAGGTTTCTCGGTTTCCCTGTTTTGCACAGCATTCATTATTTAAATAAACAATAGTCGAGCTTCGTTTATTCCACCTTGATTCCGTTTTTCTTCATAAAAAAACATTTTTCTATAAAAAAAAGTCTAACCTAGAAGGGGTTAAACTGACCAAGCAACACTCGAACGAAGAAATAAAAGATTCAGACTTTTCCAAGCTTAGCATCTTCAATTGATAAACCTCTCTACCTCAACGCCAATAGAGGGCGTTAAATTTCACAAAAAAAAATAAAATAAAAAAAAATAATAAAAGAAAAAAGTCTCAGGAAACTCTAGATCATGATTCGAGACGGGCACGCAGTCTCTGTCAATGAACTGAGAACAAAACCGATCCCGATGCCTCCAATGATCGGATGCGCACGATCTTCGTAAATAAAAACGCGTACAACTAAATAACAAAGCGGGCCCACAGAATACTTGGACCCTCGTGTTCGTCATCCGACCCTCCATATACACACACACACACACGTATATATATGTATATATATATAAATATATATATACATATATATAAAAGATTCTGCACGTGGAATCACGATTCGCTTGGGACGACGCTCGGCACTGATCGTTACTCGATCTCCGAGTAAAAATTATAACAGCTATCGGATAGCTCTATCGATCGACTAAATTTCTACGTTTTGTGTCTTTTCATCGATCGTGAGGTCTCACGAATCGAGCACACGAAAAATAACTTTCTCTTGCTCGAAGAACGCCCAAATAGATGGCGACTATAAACTATTCTCCTCGAATTCAAACACGCTATACAGGGACGCGGTTCGAGAAAAAAAAGAATGTCCCTAGTCCTTCAATGTCCCTTGATTCGACGAATCTTCGCAACGAATGTACAGAATCCGTACAGAACACTAAAATATCGAACACGTTCCGAGGTGTTTCTCTTCTCGAAGGCGATTCTGTTCACAGTGATGACGAAGGGAAACCAATCGACGATTTGATCGAGCAAGCACAATATATCAGTGTCTTGTATATATGTTCCTTTATATTGCATATATGTTCCTCGTTTAGGAATTTTCTTGCGTATTCTCTTGCTCTAACTTTGCTTCGTCGTCCATCTTCATTCTCTTCCTGGCCGTGGGTTCCTCAGCATCGTCGTCGCTGCTGGGTATCGCTTCTTCCTCGGCTTCCAGGCTCAGCAGAGAGTCACCCTGGCTAGAGTTTCCCTCAACGGCGTCTCTCAAAAATGGACGTCCCTCACATCGGTCGGCGTGCCCGCCTTCTCGTGTTCCAGGATCTTCTCCTGGCTGGTGATCTCGTCCCCCAGAGGCCTCTGTGGTGCGCCAGAAAGCGATGCTCCGCTCACCTGATGAGCGTTTCCACCGGTACCTTCTGCACCCACTGCCTGGGAGACCATCTCCTCGATCTGTTCTAGGCAACTTTGCAGATAATCCTGGAAAGAAGTAATAAATTATATAAAACTAATTTTATAAATATGGTTTTCGTATTGATAACATTTTTAAGGGTTTGATTTATCACAAATAACATTCTTAGATCTATTTTTTGTACGCGATACCAAGGACAAATTAATTGTCATTTTTATTTGATCAAAATTTAATTTTTATTTTCATCAATTAAATGCCTTCGTCGATTAGAAAATTCCATAGAAGACTGTACATCGTGAAAGTATCTTGAATGAAATAAGCAAGAATTTACGAGTTAATGCAATTAATTAATCGAGCTCGCGTGTAATTTAGATCGACGGAGAATTTTCAAGAGGCAGTTTGAGAGATCGTTCGCGAATCCAGCCAAGACGTTGAGCAAAAACGTGCTGATGAGGGGAGTGTAGCAGGTGTCGGGCACATGTTTACGGGAAAAAACCGACAGCGTGACGAGAGAGGGAAAAGACGATTCGAAACACGCGCAGACTATACATTCATAATGCGTCGAGTGCAAATAAAGTGCACGCGTGAATGGCTCGGCATGGGGTCTACGCCCTGTAAGCGCAATATTTTCGACGGCCACATGTGTTTAGAAGCAGGAAGAACGTACCAAGAACTATGTTGGCCACCTGCCCCTCTGTTCATTCATAATCTCGAGCCGTTGAAGTTTTTATGAAAGTACAAATGATAATCTCCATACGATCTTTTGAAAGATCATTTTTTACACTGCTAATGTAATTTAATAAATATAATTTAGAAAAACAGAAGTTGGGAAACTTTATGTACCGAAACGTAATCTTTTACATTAATTAGGGATGTATTTGATATCTGTATGAATTAAGCGAAGAGATAAGATTATTATAGACACTACGCTCAATTATTCAGAACAGACTGACATTTTCCTAGTTAGAAGAAGATCTGTTTGAAATAATCAGAATATACTACAGATCTAGAACCAGGAGAAATATTCATATCAGAAAGATATCTTAATACTGACAAATTACCTCACGTCCCAGATATTCTATTCAAAGGCGTTACATTCATATCGATTTATTGCTCATATATACATGAAAATAAACCATTTGCAAAATGGAGAATCATAGAGGATCAATGTCCTAAAACATTCCAGAAATCGTCGACTAAACCTGATAAAATAAAAGAACAATGAGAACGTTTTGCTAATATCTCGTTTAGTCTATTTCTAATTAATTAAAAATATTTGGTACAACTCACACATTTTATATCGAAGGAGACAAGGGCTGTCATGCGAAATTCACTTCCGTCACTTAGGGTAAACCGGGTGCAAACCAAGTTGCGATTAAATCTACTCCTTGACACTGCTATCCGAGGTTTTTCTCGAGTATCGTGCAATAATATCAACACGAGGACAAACCTGTTCGATAGCCGTGATGCGGGTTAACTCGTCGAGGAGGCCGGCCAGCCCGTAACCGCTTTTCCCAGTCCAATCGAGACCGTGGAGGGCCGCCGCGACGCTCGCCGCCGCAATCATGCTTGGTGTGTACATCGAGAATTTGTACTCTGTAAAAATAAACGCATATTTAATATAATTATTCGTGTTTCTTTTAAATTGCTATGAATAACATTTAGAAATTAATACCAACATTAATACGTTAATTTGTAGGTTCTTATAATCCGAGCGAGTAATTTTCTCCCACTCATTTTCCAATCTTCTTATGTAACATAACATACATGTACATATTTACCCAATACGCATACCTAATTGTATTTAATAAACAATATCTTATCAACAATGAAAAGTATACACTAACCTCATTTCTGTGACATCCATATATCACGTATACACAAAGTTCCTGTATTATTTCTTATATTCCAAACGCATATCCTTACTCTTTCCAAGCAAAACCTGTGCAGCATATAAAGTATTTGATTCTCCAAGACCGGTGAGAGACATTGCCACTCGAAGCATTGAAAACATAACCAAAAAAAGAACAGAGAAATGTTACCATTATTCCAAGTACCTAACTCGATCTTATCTTTCGAAGCACGATGACCATGAAACGAATCCAAGAATTTTGTCTAACAGTTTCACAAACCTGGAGGTTAAAATCTGCTAATAGAACCGCAGGTAGACAGGTCCTAGGAAAAGGGTATTCGAAACGAGATTTACGATGCTGAAAACTGCGTCCTTCGAGGGGCCGAGCCTAAAGGTTACCGACAGAGCAAACACTAGCGCGCAACACCTCTCTCTTGCCTTTTTCCCACTTTACTACGGTCGAGTTCGAGCGTGAAAGCTTTTGCCACCTTAGTACGGGGTGTTAACCTTAACACCACTACGAGTTGTGACCAACGAAAACCGGACACGGACTAGCAAACAATTAAACCGACTAGCCATGACGCTAGTGTCTTAGAGAATTCGGGTTGGTAATCGCTGAAATATCTCCTAACGGTACCTCTTCTTCCTGGCCGAAAAACTGCGAACCAAGACTTTCTAACGCCTTTGTTGTCGAGATTTATTGTTTTCTTCTTGGAATAATCTATTTATACATCTAGTATATCTTTGTGGACACGAGATGGTTACTTCCGTAATAAAAAGTTCACAAAGTCGAATTAATTTTAACTTCATCTGTTTCTTTTTTTGTTGGCCATCTTAATAAAGATTTTTTCTTTTTTAATTTAGATAAAACATATTTTGTTAAGTTACAAAATGTTTGTTGAAGTTTATTTCAGGTTTTATATGCAAATTTAATGCAACGTTAGGATTCTTACTAGCGACACTATCTTATGATAAGTAGGGATCGTATTTGAGCAGTCGCAAACTAGATGGCAATGTACTACTGTTTTAACCTTACATTATTCATTTTGCTTCGAATACTTCTTTAACAATTAAAACAATATTTTTGTAACGTAAATCTAAATATAATACGCATGAAGTAAACCAATAGAGAGTTTTATATTCCTAACAGCTGACTATCCCAGTATATAATTATTAAACCTCATTTCGGAGAATCATACGAAAACTGTATCAGCTTCTCTTAGAACCCAAATTAAGAAGACTCTTATCGTAGTCGACTTCAACCTATTAACCCATAAGATTTTGTATGTATCATTATACAAATTTTTCCAAAGATTATATCAGATACTGAAATTTTTAGCTATATTTGACAGCGATTATTATTCGTGTGATCAATTATCGACATTCTTGAATACTTTTTGGTGGTAAGGAAGAAAATTCCTCAAAAGTTACCAAGCAAGAAGAAATGACCAAAAGATTCGAAAATTAGCTAAAATTTCCAAAACTTGATAATCCTACTTTCAATTGTAATGATTGGTATGTGACAAGTATATGAAATGGCACTTGGAGAAACGTCATTGTATATATGCAATAAGTATAACTTGAGGAATCGAAAGAAGACCGACCGGTTGTGTCATTAAATCGATCAGTTCGATGAAACGCGTTTAGGGGGCGCAATTGAGCGTCATGGCTGACGAGCGAAATGTCGTGAAGCATACTTTGAGGTCAACAATAAACATGACAATCACTGATCGTGTTCATCCTTTTATGTTGACGATATATATTCCATCGAGCGTTTTGTCCGAATTTTTCTCAAACGTGAGCGCTATTCATTCATGGAAAGATGGGAACAGGTTCCTGGACAACCGAAATGTCCGATGGGCGAGCTGAAATTCAACGGGCAGTGTGTGTGTGCACGCGCGCGCGCGCACGCCGTAATAAAGCCATTAAGAATGGAATTCCACGAAGCCGCTCTTAAATTTGCAGAGCCGCGAAGGAGAGAAAAGGAGAGAAAAAGAGAGAGTTATACAGTTCGTGCAGGTGCGTTCTGTTGTCCTGGTGGATTGTGAATTACCATTCGAGAACGACATTCCTGGATGAAGACCACCCCCACGCGATTGACCCTGATTATCTTCTTTATTATTGATCATTCCTTCCGTATTTTTCTTTTCCATTTATGAATTCTAATTTTTTTTTAAATCTCTCGTTTTTTCAGTTTATTTTTTTGATCTTTTGTTTCTTTCCTTCTTACAGGGAATATTTACCAAAGAAATATTTTTATGTAACTTCTGCAACCCTTTTTGGTATAACATAATTTTTATTTCACTCTATTTCTATTTGCTTTCATTTTTCTTTTAATTCATTTTTACCATTGATAATCAATTTTATGTAGTTCTTGAGCTTCTTGATATAATACCATATACGCTGAGCCTTTTCTTTTGGTTTTCAGGACCTAGTTCTTTTCTCTTGCGGGGCCTCTCTTGAACTTCGGGTACTCCACTTTTCTTAGCCTCGTTTTCTTCCTTTTGGCGGCTTGCTTCCTCTTTACCATTCTTCTCTTTTGGATGTCTCGTCCTCTCCATATTTCTCCGGCCTCCTTTTTTATTCTGGTGCATTTCATTCTGGTTATGCTCTCTTGATGCCCCTTTCTTAGCTTCCCTCTTCTCATGTCCCACTTCTTTCGGCTCCTTCTTCGTCTCTTTTAGCTTCTACGTTTCTTCCTTTTTCTTCTCTTTCTTGCAACTTGGTCTACCTTACTTCCGACTAAATTAAAATCTCTTTTCCATCCTTTCCCTTAACATCTTTAAGTTCCAACCAAAATTCACAGTGCATTTAGCCAACACGAAGCTACCAAACAGGGGTACATCAGGTTTTTCACTTAAAATTGATAAATTATCTCAATAAATATCTCTAAAATACAAAAAAAATGTGTAACGATACATTATCTTTTTAAGGATACAAAAATTAAGAAGCGTTTTACATTACTCATGTCCAAAAGGTAAGCAAGTGTATCATTCCTCTTAACACTCATCCTCAGGCTTTTCTCGAATATGGAATAATAATATCACTCGCATTGTAGATATTACCAGTGAAACGTATCGAGCAAGAGGACAATCAATCCGGATGAACATGGGTCCCATTAGTCTCGAGCACGAAAACAATCGGCTTCATGCGTCCTCCGAGTCGCAAGGGCGTGGAATCGAAAAAGGCGACAAGGAGCAGGTTCACGGACCTTCCGCGATTCAAGGAAGCGACAGGAATTCGTGGCGCCGTTTGCTTCTCTTTTCGTCGCTGAAAAAGAGGGTCAACCGACTCGAACCAGGCTCGGCGAGCTACCTAGTTTGGCTCGTGAGAAACAATCATCGTCTCCCGGGCCCGCTTCTAGTCTTTTCTCCTTCTCCAGCCGGGACCACCGAGCCGGCCCAGCCGACGAAGGACGATGGTCCTTGCTTTTTGCCATCCCCGCTTGTAATAACAACCGACTGGCAGCGGCCAGAAGGGGATTTAAACGTGTCTCGCGATCTCGTCGTGTCCGACGCCCCCTTCTTCCTCGTCTTCAGCTTCCTCTTCTTCTTTTTCCTCCCTCAGTTCCCCTGCGTTTCGGGTTCTTTCGATTCCACGGTTTTCCTGCCTCGTTTTAGGTAGGTACACACTGATAATTCCGCCATTTTTAATGCTTTCGTTGACTTTTTAATTTTTTCTCGTTTAGGTTACCACATGGTGAAGAGTCTTGAAGAATTACGGTGATACTTCGTGGTATTCTAGATGAGATTTGACTCCCACCTGGCCAAATTAAGTACTCGATATGTTTGCGAAGAAATTAAATTATTGAGAAAGGTTTATAAACGTCGTAAGTTCAAGATTAAGGATGTGATATGAATTACTTAGGTATTTGGATATCCTTGTAATTAATTAGTGCATGATACGTAGGACATGATACATATGGATGTAGAAAATCTAGTAGAATTACCAAGAGTGGATCACGCAACTTTCCACCAGTTTTCTTCCACTAAAATGTCTTCTTTGAGCTTCTAGATTACATAACCTATTGTAGCAGTTCTTAACACGCCCACGGTCGTCGTCAACCGCCATAGAACGTACGCTTCGACGATCATCGGTGACTGTCACGAATGTGTCAAGATTGTGCAGCGTATAATTACACATATTAGCAAGGACGCGATATTTCGTGATAAAGAAAATCGAAGCGCGGAAAACACAGGTTACGCGCCATATTTCTCGCGGCTCGTTAGCATTCTGGTATAAGGTTAGTCAGCTTGATAGTCGTTCGAGTGACTAGATTTAGAAGAATTCGAGTTCATTCGCTGCGAAACGACGATGACTCCGTTTCTACACGAATGGAGCAGACAGAGAGATATAATTTCCAGCTTATCGGAACTCGAGTACGAGTTAAAAGTTAGGTTAGGTTAAAAGAATGGCGCAGAACACGGGCAGATGCATTTTTCATTTCCCCGGCAAACCACTAGCCGTTCGAAAGCACTCGCTTTTCCATTTTACTCTCCATCCTATTCCCTTCCGCGATATAAAACACCAGCCATACGAAACGATATTCCCCCGTGAACCAAATAAATGAGCCAACACTCTCGTTAAGACGTGACCGCGAAGCGTTCAATTAAAAATTTCCCGCAAATTAACGGAAGGAGGAGAAAAAAGAATCGATTTTACCCGCCATTTTCATCCGTACCGTTGCGCATGCGCGCGCGAGCATGAAGAAAAAGGGATCGCTCCTCGACGAGAAAAAACAAGCTGAACGAGCTAATTAAAGTTAAATATCCCGTATATTACGTTCTATAAACATTTTCCACGCGTGTTCCGTCGTTTTACTCCCCGGTTCACTCCCCAGCGTTCATTGCGAGAAAGCGCGCGAAATACGAATCTCGTATTCTCGAATCTCTCCTTGCCGTTCACGTTACGTCATCCCGGTGGCCATTTTACGTCCCGTCGATAATCGTACGCGCCGCATGACCCATTAAACGAAACGAAATGAGGAAAGAGGAAGAAAAGAGGAGACGCAAGAAGCGGGAGCGAGAAGGAGAGATGGAGGAGAAGAAAGAAAGAAGACGCGGCGCATAGAATCGATTCAAAGTAGTTACGTGATGGTTTCCGCCGGGCGCCATTATACTATGCACAGGCATATTCATTAACGCGTGAGTTAACGATGCACGTTCCCGATTGTTTACGATGCCGTGGCACGGTTCTAACGAGGCTAACAATGAAGGCTCGCGCGTAAAAATTGCATTTTAAAGCGTATCGCGTTTACTACGCGTTGCGCGCCACCGTCATTATAATTTCTAATAAGCGCCTAAATGTCGTCCACCAGGCGAGAATACTTCGAGTACCGCCATATTGCTTTCCACGTACCAAGTGAATCTTGGAATTGGCAATTTGGGGATTAGAGGAAGAAAATTTTAAGGCTCGAAGACACGACGCCATTTTAATTCCTCGAGGATACACTTTAACGAAATTTAAACTGCCTAGTTTCTAGAAGATAAATATTGATCTTTCGACGAAGGCTTACGCGGATCCTTTCAATTCGAGAGAACCAGCGTGGATCCCTCGGTTTGAAAAGGCAAGCGTAGTAAAACTAAGAAGATTACTATACTAACTGTGTAACTCGAGGGAGAGACATTAGCCGGTTAATTCAGTGGGGTAACTATCGATTGTCTGGCTCGAAAGGACGGTTGAATCGTTAATTCGAGGAGATAAACGCGAGATCCGGAGGTGGACGTTGAATGTTTAATTTGCAAAAGGGAGCATTAATTCTTCATGGCTTTTTCTCGAAGTGAAGTTCTAATTCGAGGAGATAGGCGGTGAATTCGTGATCAGGAACGGGGCGAAACTTAATTAAAAATTTTAACAAGCATTCCGATCCGAGGGAATATAAGCGTATATTCCATTTCAATTACCATTAGTTATTCAAATCTTCCCGCCTTATTTTATATTTTCCCGTACCGTGGAAAAAGCAACTACGCAGATAAGACATAGTATTTTTTAATAATTTTCAATAGATCGTAAGAATACGTCGGCGTATCTTCGCTTATGGGGTGAGAGAATTGCGAGCAGCGCTTAATTGAGATGATAATGGTCCCTTTTAATGCCAGTGGCGTGCGTTTCCGGCATATTGTCGCGTTTAAAATGCGTGAAAATTAAATTAAAGGAGACCCTTAACGTAGAAAATGAGAAATAAAAGTGGAATGAAAACGTGTGCTACCGCTGGCATTACCGGACCTTTAAAATATTCCGATATTTGACGAGCTGTCGCGATAAAAATTCACACGCAGATAACATTGCTCATAGATTAGAAAATTTCCCTGTTAATTATTCTCGTGCCGTTAGTCACAGCTCGAACGTTATAATTAAATAAAAAGTAGAACGAATTGCAATTTTGCCTTTTCACAACTCCGACATCCCGTTTATCTCGTTTATCTCGTGACTAGATAACCAACGGATAATTAACAGCGAATCAAGGATAGAAATAAAGCGAAGAAAAATTATGTTAGCTGGGCAAACTCAAATCGAACAAAGAACGTTTCCTGTGCTTGATACCAATTTTATAATTGCGATCCCGACTTCCGGCGAGTCTCGTGTTCTTGACCCATAAAAAACAATTCGAAGTTAATGTTTTCCCATGAAATTCTTAATACGATATTTGTTAACCTAACAAAGTGTCCAACCTTGTCGTATTCAAAATAGTAGCAATTTATGTAACGATACTCTATCCTTTGGAATTCTTAAAGACACCCTGCACGTTTCACATTCATCTTCCTCTGAGGATCAAGGGATCAAAGGATCAAACAAAGAACAAGAAACGACTGTTCAAACAATGGAAAAATGGAAGAAAATTGACTAATTGTATCGAAAACAAATAAACAAAGGTTCTATAAAAGCTCACATTAACAAGCCCACGCAAAGCTTCTTCCTTTATAGGAACATAGCAAATTGAAGCCTTTTTATCATAAGAGCGACTAAGCTTTTATTTCAATATTTCATGTGTCGTGGGAAGCTCAGAAGAAGAAGACAGTTGACAGTGATTGGCAACCTATCACAAGATTGACCTAACTGCGTACATATACAGAGCTGTGCACGTTCACAATTAACTGCAAACGTCTGTGACAGAGTCCAAAAAGTATAAAACTAATTATAACTATAATGATTCATCTACAGTAACCATTTCCATACTATTCCAAACTAGATATTGGCTCTGAATCTTCAGGATTCTTCGAAATAACCGAGAAGCACATCACGAGAGCAGGTTAAAATCGTCTCTCCATCTTCCCAACACTCCATTACCTGGCAAGCTCGCAGATACCCAAGCGAATGACTCAAGCTCTACAAACCATTTGAAGCCCAAAGGGTTGAAAAACTCGTGCAAGCCTATTGCACACTATCCAACTGCATCCGTGTTCCCACTTACATCCCAATGAAATCACTCTAACCCAAGTGGTCCAGCTCGCCTCTATTCCGCCCGTAGCCTGACATGTCTTTCCAGGATAAGAAAGAACGGTTTGCGTCATTTACCTTTGTTCCCTCGAATTTTCCACGGTGCAGCGGGCACGCATTCGCCATGCACGCTCGTCCCACATACATAAATACATATGCAGCTCGGTAATCCCGATCGTTTCTCACCTCTGGCGCTGAGGGTGATGAAGGTCTGCGCGTGCCTCCTGACCATCACCGGGTCCCAGGTACGTGGCACCGGCAGTCTGCTCAGGATGTGCGTCAGGAAGTCACCGGGCGTTACGGCGGATAATTCCCATTTCAGCTTCGAGACGACCAGCTGTTCCCACCTCTGCAACCATCACCAAGACAGAACACGCGTTTAGACGCATCGCATCATCATCCACCTTGTTACGTTGGCGGGGATTTTCGTATAGGGAACGCGATTCAGGGGGGTTGCACGTGGGTGGCTGGTGGGTGTGCTGACGATGCACGGGAATAGATAAGAGGTCTCTGTCCTATTGGAGATTGAGTGGATGGCTTTTTGTTCGCGACTTTTTCGCGTCTCATAGGCTGGCTCTGTTGGGTGTGGGGTTCGGGTTAGGTTGTGGGTATCGTAGAGATCGGATGCACTCCTTGGCAAGAGATTTCGTGGATGGTACATAGGTTAGGAGATATTATGGATGATGATGGAGTGTCGTGATTTGTGTGTACCTGGTTTTCCACTGGACGTGTGCTGGGATGATCTGAGTGTCGATTAGGTACTTGGCTGGTTTGGATTCTAATTCTAGCAAGTTTTCAACAAGCAGTGACTACGAACCAATTAAAATAAAGCCTCAAATTCGATTTTCAAAGCTGAAGTATTATATCGTTTGAACTGGAATTCGAGATCAGAAATTTGGTCACAGTCGAGTAGTCGAGTCGTGTGACTCATGGTGTATCTGTAGCCATGGTGTAACATTTTCATTCTGCATTTGCAATGTAACACAGCGTGAAATATTTGGAAGAGTTCCACGTACTGGGTATTTTGCACCTTTGGTAGCTGTATTATCGCATGGTGCATAAAGTCAGGCATCTTATGCATTAAACATTGCGTTATATTTGAAGCTGACTATGATACCTGTTACATATTTCACAAGGTAAATATCCTTGGTACCTTTCGTTTCTCGGAATAACAGAAAAGAATATCAGGAAGAATGTTACACTTTGAATACCTTCTTACACTTTTGGTAGATGTTTTGTCTAATACGAAGTGTGATTTTATAGTATCTATACTTATTATTTTCCAAGCTATACTTAATATCCTTACAATTTAATACCCTTGATATATTACAATTCTAATAAACAAACTAAATACCCATCGTATAATAAAATTGAATTATTACCCAGGCGAATATGTCTACGTACAAAACAAAATATACTGTAAGCACGTTGCACGAGAGATTGTACACGGTTTAAAGAACCGTGAACGACTCTTTAATGCAGCAAAGCGAGCCTCGATCTGCCTTCGTTCCAAGTCGACTCGAAAAATTGAATTTCCAAGAG